>NC_088401.1:82286614-82339114 GCF_034236695.1 Oncorhynchus nerka | reverse complement strand
ATGTTTATTCCAGACTATCTATTCTGCTTCCCAAACCATGCATGAACAAACCACTCCTCATTAGTGTGATAATACGGCAGGTGTTTTTCACAGTCAACTAGTCTGTCTGTATCGTCACTTCAGGCACAGGAGGTTGGTGGCACTTTAATTGGGGAGGGACGGGCTTGTGTTAAAGACAGGAGCGGAATCAGTGGAATGGTATCAAATGCGTCAAACACATGGTTTCCATGGTTTCCATGTGTTGGATGCCATTCCATTTGCTCCGTTCAGGGTGTTATTATGAGCCGTTCTCCCCTCAGCAGCCTACACTGCTTTCAGGCTGTTATTATGAGCTGTTCTCTCCTCAGCAGCCTACACTGCTTTCAGGGTGGCATCCGTTGTATCTGTGTTTCAAAACAATGACAAATCTTATGTTAAAAACAACGTATAGTTTGATACAGTATCTGGGGGGTGGGAGGGGAGGGGAGTCTCCCCCTAAAGCAGAATCCGCCATGCCGTCTTGCCTTGAAATGAAAGTAGCGATCCATTTCAAGGTGTGGCACAGCGTTGTGAAGTGTTGTTGTTTCTTGATAAAGAGAAAACCCTTGCGGTCCCTAATGCCGACCCAGTCACGAGACAACCCACCTTGCTGAACCATGTGCCAAAGAGATGAGGGTCAGTTTGTTTTTATTGTGCTCCTCTGCTGCTGTCTCAGGCTAGCTAGACTGACCATCTCTCAGGCTAGCTAGACCATCTCTCAGGCTAGCTAGACCATCTCTCAGGCTAGCTAGACTGACCATCTCTCAGGCTAGCTAGACCATCTCTCAGGCTAGCTAGACTGACCATCTCTCAGGCTAGCTAGACCATCTCTCAGGCTAGCTAGACTGACCATCTCTCAGGCTAGCTAGACCATCTCTCAGGCTAGCTAGACTGACCATATCTCAGGCTAGCTAGACCATCTCTCAGGCTAGCTAGACTGACCATCTCTCAGGCTAGCTAGACCATCTCTCAGGCTAGACAAAAGCGCAGCATGTCTTGTGCACGTTTTGTCAATCCCTAATTTAAAATCTATATGACAAAATAATTCGAGGAATAGTGAATGATTGACCTGCTGAAAGATTCACTCAAATGCACTGTTATGGTGTTAAACTCGGGACTACAATAACATCAGCAAAAGCTACAGGTAGGCTGCGGGCCCAGTACTGTCCGACAAAAGGAACTCTGGATAATAGCGTTACGAGTACATTTAAAAAAAAACACACAATAGACAGATTGCTATTTTTTATCCAGTTTATTCCAGAGTTTATGTCTAAGAAGTAAATGGAAGTAATACTTTAAAAAAATAAAAAAGTGTTTAAAGTAATTATTGTGAACATTCCGTTTGGTTGATAATAGTGTCCTCTGTTTTCATCGCATCATGTGATTTCTGTAAGGTGTTTTTACATGTTTTAAGTATGAAAAATATATCTACCAGTATTGACTTATATGGTTTCTATATAAGTATTTTCACGGAGAATCCTGCTATAGAAGTTGTTCTTCCAGATTTTAGGAAGAGGCTTTGAGCGATGGATAACGTTTCAGTGTATTTCAGTAGTTAAATGTAGCAGATCTAATTCAAACCGAGGCGGGGATTCAATCCAAGGCTGGTTGTAAAGAGCAGTGCATTGGACAGACACTGCACCTTTTAAAAGGCCATTTCTCTGACGTTCAAAACGGTAAACGCTGTAAATGACGTCAAAGTGGTCTGCTCTATAACGTGCCTCGGTTTGAATCACAGTCTCAGCATCTATTCATTGTTTGATGTTTTTCATATGTAAAACTGTGAATGCTATATTTGGAATATTGTAATTGATGGTTGATCTGAGATACTACATATTTCTAATTCTCAGTATTTCAAACTTAAAGTCCTATAAATTATTTATGTGATGAAGCACATTCACATTCACTAATCAAATATGTTAATGTACCTTTGAAAAGCAACAATTAGTGAGAAATAAGCACAATGGGATTCTTAATAACAATATTTGTCACAACCAGCAGACAATGTATTCATGTCTCTTTAACTTGAGGTACCAAACCCCAAGAAATGCCTGCCCGAATAAAAACCTTAATTACTACAAATTAAAAGTCTTACGTAAATATCAATCAATGTTTTACAGGCCTTCAGTCTATCTGCCAAGTCAATCTGCTGCAATGTCAATCTAGCCAAAGTGATACAAATACAGTCGAGAGGACTACGTCGTAACAGTTTACAGTCATCTAAATGAAATGGGTATTTTTAGGAAAAGGGTGTTCTGGAATAATGATATTTTAAATTATAATTTTTTTCAGTATATTTGGGATGTTGTCATGTCTAGACTAACTGGATGAAATAAAAAAAATAATTATGTCTCAAAAGGGTTGTGCTGTTTTTGTTTTTACTACTAAATGAAATCAAAGATCGGTCGTATACACAGATTTAAAGATTTTATCTCAGGGGCAATAAAATTCCTCGACACAGCCTAATTTCTTCGTGGCATGGACTCTACAAGGTGTCTAAAGCAGGGGTGCTGGCCCATGTTGACACTAATGCTTCCTACAGTTGTGTGAAGTCGGCTTAATGTCCTTTGGGTGGTGGACCATTCTTCATACACACGGGAACCTGTTGTGAAAACCCCAGCAGCGTTGCAGTTCTTGGCACAAACCGGTGCACCTGGCACTTACTACTATACCCCGTTTAAAAGCACTTATATATTTTGTCTTCACCCTCTGAATGGCAGACATACTCAATCCATGTCTCAGTTGTATCAAGGCTTACAAATTCTTTAACCGGTCTCCTCCCCTTCATCTACACTGATTTGAAGTGGATTTAACAACTGACATCAATAAAGGATCATAGCTTTCACTTGGATTCACCTGGTCAATCAATGTTTTGTATGCTCAGTGTACATATAAAGTGGGTAAAACCAGATGTAAACATTATTAAAGTGACCCGTGTTCAGTGTCTGTACATAGGGCAGCAGTCTCTAAGGTTCAGGGTAGAGTACCTGGTGGTAGCCGGCCAGTAACGGTCTCTAAGGTTCAGGGTAGAGTACCTGGTGGTAGCCGGCCAGTAACGGTCTCTAAGGTTCAGGGTAGAGTACCTGGTGGTAGCCGGCCAGTAACGGTCTCTAAGGTTCAGGGTAGAGTACCGGGTGGTAGCCGGCTAGTAACAGTGACTAAAGTTCAGGGTAGAGTACTGGGTGGTATCCGGCTAGTAACAGTCTCTAAAGTGCAGGGTAGAGTACGGGTGGTAGCCGGCTAGTAACAGTCTCTAAAGTTCAGGGTAGAGTACAGGGTGGTAGCCGGTTAGTAACAGTGACTAAAGTTCAGGGTAGAGTACCTGGTGGTAGCCGGCCAGTAACGATCTCTAAGGTTCAGGGTAGAGTACCGGGTGGTAGCCGGCCAGTAACAGTCTCTAAGGTTCAGGGTAGAGTACCGGGTGGTAGCCGGCTAGTAACAGTGACTAAAGTTCAGGGTAGAGTACAGGGTGGTAGCCGGCTAGTAACAGTGACTAAGGTTCAGGGTAGAGTACAGGGTGGTAGCCGGCTAGTAACAGTCTCTAAAGTTCAGGGTAGAGTACAGGGTGGTAGCCGGCTAGTAACAGTCTCTAAGGTTCAGGGTAGAGTACCGGGTGGTATCCGGCTAGTAACAGTCTCTAAAGTTCAGGGTAGAGTACCGGGTGGTAGCCGGCTAGTAACAGTCTCTAAGGTTCAGGGTAGAGTACTGGGTGGTATCCGGCTAGTAACAGTCTCTAAAGTGCAGGGTAGAGTACCGGGTGGTAGCCGGCTAGTAACAGTCTCTAAGGTTCAGGGTAGAGTACCGGGTGGTAGCCGGCTAGTAACAGTGACTAAAGTTCAGGGTAGAGTACAGGGTGGTAGCCGGCTAGTAACAGTGACTAAAGTTCAGGGTAGAGTACAGGGTGGTAGCCGGCTAGTAACAGTCTCTAAGGTTCAGGGTAGAGTACTGGGTGGTATCCGGCTAGTAACAGTCTCTAAAGTGCAGGGTAGAGTACGGGTGGTAGCCGGCTAGTAACAGTGACTAAAGTTCAGGGTAGAGTACAGGGTGGTAGCCGGCTTGTAACAGTCTCTAAAGTGCAGGGCAGGGTACTGGGTGGTAGCCGGCTAGTGGAGACTGTTTAATAGTCTGATGGCCTGGAGATAGAAGCTGTTTATCAGTCTCTCATTCCCAGCTTTCGTGCACCTGTACGGTCTCTACCTTCTAGATGGTGGCGGGGTGAACAGGCTGTGGTGGCAGAGGTCCTTGATGATCTTGACATCGGATGCTGTCAACGTCCTGGAGCGCAAGACTGCAGCCTTACTAGCGTTTCCCCTGGTCAGGTCACATGGTTTATTCAGTCTCCATAATAACAAAATATGATAAAGTATGTAAATATAACATTTGTTCATCTCTCATTCAAACCCAGACAGGCAAAACCCCTGGTTGCTTACTGCCATCTACTGGTCAAGGTTAGACACAGCAGATTCCTTTTCCACCGAGTGCACTTTACTGCAATAGGGATGTTTTAACCATTTAAAAAGTGAATCAGGTGGATTTGATGGGTCAGAATGATGCTGTGTGTTTTAAATGAAAATAAAACAGAACGACGTCAAAGCAGTTTATTCCAAGATAATTATACAGACAACCTATATGGATACACTAATGCCTTCCACACACAACCCCCACCTGGATAGCTTCCACACACAACCCCCCCCACCGGATAGCTTCCACCCCCCTGGATGGCTTCCACACACAACCCCCCTGGATGGCTTCCACACACAACCCCCTGGATGGCTTCCACACACGACTGACCCATGTCTTCCTGGTTCCCCCGCGACCCAGATGTTACTGACCCATGTCTTCCTGGTTCCCCCCGCGACCCAGATGTTACTGACCCATGTCTTCCTGGTTCCCCCGCGACCCAGATGTTACTGACCCATGTCTTCCTGGTGCCCCCCCCAGAAACCCAGATGTTACTGACCCACGTCTTCCTGGTCCCCCAGAAACCCAGATGTTACTGACCCATGTCTTCCTGGTTTCCCCCGCGACCCAGATGTTACTGACCCATGTCTTCCTGGTTCCCCCGCGACCCAGATGTTACTGACCCATGTCTTCCTGGTGCCCCCAGAAACCCAGATGTTACTGACCCACGTCTTCCTGGTTCCCCCAGAAACCCAGATGTTACTGACCCACGTCTTCCTGGTTCCCCCAGAAACCCAGATGTTACTGACCCATGTCTTCCTGGTTTCCCCGCGACCCAGATGTTACTGACCCATGTCTTCCTGGTTCCCCCGCGACCCAGATGTTACTGACCCATGTCTTCCTGGTGCCCCCCCAGAAACCCAGATGTTACTGACCCACGTCTTCCTGGTTTCCCCCAGAAACCCAGATGTTACTGACCCATGTCTTCCTGGTTTCCCCCGATGTTACTGACCCATGTCTTCCTGGTTTCCCCCCGCGACCCAGATGTTACTGACCCAAGTCTTCCTGGTGCCCCCCCACAGAAACCCAGATGTTACTGACCCACGTCTTCCTGGTTCCCCGCGACCCAGATGTTACTGACCCACGTCTTCCTGGTGCCCCCCAGAAACCCAGATGTTACTGACCCAAGTCTTCCTGGTGCCCCCCCAGAAACCCAGATGTTACTGACCCAAGTCTTCCTGGTTTCCCCCGATGTTACTGACCCATGTCTTCCTGGTTTCCCCCGCGACCCAGATGTTACTGACCCAAGTCTTCCTGGTGCCCCCCCCCACAGAAACCCAGATGTTACTGACCCACGTCTTCCTGGTTCCCCCGCGACCCAGATGTTACTGACCCACGTCTTCCTGGTGCCCCCAGAAACCCAGATGTTACTGACCCAAGTCTTCCTGGTGCCCCCAGAAACCCAGATGTTACTGACCCAAGTCTTCCTGGTTCCCCCAGAAACCCAGATGTTACTGACCCACGTCTTCCTGGTTCCCCCCCGCGACCCAGATGTTACTGACCCAAGTCTTCCTGGTCCCCCCCAGAAACCCAGATGTTACTGACCCACGTCTTCCGTCTTCCTGGTTCCCCCAGAAACCCAGATGTTACTGACCCACGTCTTCCTGGTTCCCCCAGATGTTACTGACCCATGTCTTCCTGGTTCCCCCGCGACCCAGATGTTACTGACCCAAGTCTTCCTGGTGCCCCCAGAAACCCAGATGTTACTGACCCACGTCTTCCTGGTTCCCCCAGAAACCCAGATGTTACTGACCCACGTCTTCCTGGTTCCCCCAGATGTTACTGACCCATGTCTTCCTGGTTCCCCCCGCGACCCAGATGTTACTGCCCCAAGTCTTCCTGGTACCCCCCCCAGAAACCCAGATGTTACTACCAAAGTGGGTAAAACTATTGGCTGTTTCACACAGGTCTGTGTTACTAATCCAATGAATTACATAATTAACATGTAATTCTTCTTCATTCTGTGAGAAACTCTGGTCAATAAATAGACTGTGGTAAAGCAGACTAGCCAATCAGCTGCAGACTCCTGCTGAGCACAGCGTTATCTTTGGAATGTGTTGGACTGAGTATACAAATTAGCACTTCAGTAACGTTTACTGGTACAAATGGTTACACAAGTATTCTGCAGTAAGAGATCCTTAGTTTATACAGCACATTCTTTAAATGATACAATATATATTTCTTAAGTCGAGAAAACAAAGTTTGTTGGAAACATACGGATAACAAACAAACATCCTCAAAAACATTCCTTCTTTTTCCAAGGAAAATATAGGACAAAGTACAAATAAGTACTGTGGTAATTGTTTTTGTTTTTAAATAAGACAAATATAAATACTCTCGTTACAAAATGGGTGGTTTGAGCCCTGAATTCTGATTGGCTGAAAGCCATGGTATATCAGACCATATACCACAGGTATGACAAAACATTTATTTTTACTGTTCTAATTACATTGGTAACCAGTTTATAATAGCAATAAGGCTCCTCGGGGGTTTGTGATATATGGCCAATATACCACGGGTAAGGGCTGTGTCCAGGCACTCCACATTGCGTTGTGTATAAGAACAGCCCTTAGCCGTGGTATATTGGCCTTATACCACACCTCCTCGGGCCTCATTGCTTAATTATACAATCATAATATACAACAGTATATTTAATACACTTCTGCTGCCTCAGAAGGACTTTTTTTTTTTTGTCACATTAAGTACACTTTAACATGGGGCACCATTTTAGGGTGTCTTTGGATAAATGTCAAAAGATAGTCTCTGCAAACCTTCATATTATAAGCACATAGAAAAAGATTGCAGTGCAGTCTTCCTAATGACACCTGCATCGTCTTTCAGCTGAAGCTCTTAACACCCTGGACAAAGACTCAGAGCTCCTATAAAACCCCAGTGTTAGACCCCATCCTCTGAGGGTACAAGTGGCCATTGACAAAAGACCCAGGGCAGCGGTAGAGTGAACATGAAGCCTTAAGTTAGCTTAGCGTAGCCTAGTCAAGCATAAAATGGCTAAACCAAGCTTAAATTAGCATAGACTAGCGTAGCTTAGCATAACCTAGCCTCAGACAAACTCCTCCTCGCAGAGGGCCTCCCCCACCAGCAATGAGTGTTTGTCGGGTTCGCTGAGGGCCATGCTGTTCAGTGAGTGCTTTGATTGGAGGGAGTTGATGGAGGCGCGGCTGAAGTTAACGACGCGGTCCAATAGGCTCAGCTTGGGGGAGGAACGGCGCAGCTCGCCCATGCCGATGTGTACACTGACGTCTGATAGGCTTGCAGAGTCTCTCTTCTGACTGCCCAGACGAGACTCCAGCAGCTCAGCGCTGGGCTTAGTGTAGCTACAAACAGAGAGAGAGAGAGTTAGATACAGAAACAATAAGGCACTACAAGTTGTAGTTCAGTGCTGGATTTAGAGTAACTAAGGTGCCGAGAAGAGCTAACACACACACAAATACCACAGCTTGATGGGAAACTGGCACCTGGTCTGCTAACTCACCATTTGAGTAGTAGAGAGGACAGCACCACAGAGACAGAGGAGAGGGCCATGGCAGCAGAACCCATCCACGGCTGGAGAACCAGACCAACAGGCATGAACACCCCAGCAGCGATAGGGATCCCCACCAGGTTATAGACCAGGGCAAACACAAAGTTGATCCTGATTCTCTTTACGGTCTTCTTGGACAGGTCAATACTCCCCACCACATCCAGCAGGTCATTCTGTGGACACATGGAGAGAGGAGACATGGAGGGAGAGAGGAGAACTTAGTATTCAAGACAGACTGAGCTTTACCATGACAATAAAATTGCGCAATTCTTCAAAAATGAATTTGAGGCCAACAGATTAACATGCAGAGACGGACAGCCAGACAGATTAACTTCTTATGGTTTGGGAGGCAGTATTGAGTAGCTTGGATGAATAAGGTGCCCAGAGTAAACTGCCTGCTACTCAGGCCCAGAAGCTAAAACATGCATATTATATTATTAGTCGATTTGGATAGAAACACTCTGAAGTTTCTAAAACTATTTGAATGATGTCGGAGTATAACATAACTCATATGGCAGGCAAAAACCTGAGAAAAAATCCAACCATGAAGTGGGAAATCTGAGGTTTGTCGTTTTTCAACTCTTTGCCTATCCAAGATAGGAAATGCAATCGGACCAAATTTACACTAAGGCTTCCACGAGATGTCAACAGTCTTTAGAACCTTGTTTCAGGCTTCTACTGTAGGTAGGTTCATGCTCTACAACATCCGCAGAGTACGACCCTGCCTCACACAGGAAGCGGCGCAGGTCCTAATCCAGGCACTCGTCATCTCCCGTCTGGATTACTGCAACTCGCTGTTGGCTGGGCTCCCTGCCTGTGCCATTAAACCCCTACAACTCATCCAGAACGCCGCAGCCCGTCTGGTGTTCAACCTTCCCAAGTTCTCTCACGTCACCCCGCTCCTCCGCTCTCTCCACTGGCTTCCAGTTGAAGCTCGCATCCGCTACAAGACCATGGTGCTTGCCTACGGAGCTGTGAGGGGAACGGCACCTCAGTACCTCCAGGCTCTGATCAGGCCCTACACCCAAACAAGGCCACTGCGTTCATCCACCTCTGGCCTGCTCGCCTCCCTACCACTGAGGAAGTACAGTTCCCGCTCAGCCCAGTCAAAACTGTTCGCTGCTCTGGCCCCCCAATGGTGGAACAAACTCCCTCACGACGCCAGGACAGCAGAGTCAATCACCACCTTCCGGAGACACCTGAAACCCCACCTCTTTAAGGAATACCTAGGATAGGATAAAGTAATCCCTCTCATCCCCCCCCCCCCCCCCCCCCTTAAAAGATTTAGATGCACTACTGTTCCACTGGATGTCATAAGGTGAATGCACCAATTTGTAAGTCGCTCTGGATAAGAGCGTCTGCTAAATGACTTAAATGTAAATGTACTGTGAAAGAGGAGAGAATAAGAGCTGATTGAGTAAGAGGTCTGCCAGAATGCCATGAGCTCAGTCAGGCGCGCTCCCGTGAGATGTAGCTGCGTTCCACTGCATTTCTAAAGAGAAAGGAATTCTCCAGTTGAAACATTATTGAATATTTATGTTAAAAACATCCTAAAGATTGATTATATACACATCGTTTGACATGTTTCTACGAACTGTAATGGAATTTTTTGACTTTGGCCTGCGCGTCGTGAATTTGGATTTGTGAACTAAAGGCGCGAATAAAAAGGAGGTATTTGGACATAAATGGACTTTATCTAACAAAAAACATTTATTGTGGAACTAGGATTCCTGGGAGTGCATTCTGATGAAGATCAAAGGTAAGGGAATATTTATAATGCTATTTCTGACTTCTGTTGATTCCACAACATGGTGGATATCTGTATGGCTTGTTTTTGTGTCTGAGCGCTGTACTCAGATTATAGCATGATGCGCTTTTTTAAAATCTGACAGCGGTTGCATTAAGGAGAAGTTTATCTAAAGTTCCATGCATAACACTTGTATCTTTTATCGCTGTTTATGATGAGTATTTCTATAAATTGATGTGGCTCTCTGCAAAATCACCGGATGTGTTGGAAGCAGAACGTTACGCGCCAATGTAAACTGAGATTTTTGGATATAAATATGAACTTTATCGAACAAAACATACATGTATTGTGTAACATGAAGTCCTATGAGTGCCATCTCATGAAGATCATCAAAGGTTAGTGATTCATTTTATCTCTATTTGTGCTTTTGTGACTCCTCTCTTTGGCTGGAAAAATGGCTGTGTTTTTCTGTGACTAGGTGCAGACCTAACATAATCGTTTGGTGTGCTTTCGCCGTAAAGCCTTTTTGAAATCGGACACTGTGGTGGGATTAACAAGATTACCTTTAAAAACGGTATAAGATACATGTATGTTTGAGGAATTTTAATTATGAGATTTGTTTTTGAATTTGGCACCCTGCACTTTCACTGGCTGTTGTCATATAGATCCCGTTAACGGGATCTCAGCCGTAATTAACATGTAGAGACGGACAGCCAGACAGATTACCGTAATTGCCGGACTATAAGCCGCTACTTTATTCCCACACTTTGAACGTCGCGGTTTATACAATGACGCGGCTAATTTACGAATTTTTCCCGCTTTCACAAGATTCATGCCGCCAAAAAACTGAGCACCGTCACATAATGTGACGTAAATCGAGCGCGCACTAACTTCCCATCATTCTGATTACGGTAGTAATTGTCACCCTCATCATGGCAAAGACACAGAGAAATGCATATGATGCAGCTTTCAAGTTGAAGGCGATCGATCTGGCTGTTGGAAAAGGAAATAGAGCTGCTGCACGGGAGCTTGGCCTTAATGAGTCGATGATAAGACGTTGGAAACAGCAGCGTGAGGAACTGACAACAAAAGCTTTCAGAGGGAAGAAAAGCAGATGGCCCAAAGTATTTGCAGCCACTCGACATCAGTGTAAATCGTGCATTTAAGGTGGCGCTCCTTGTTCAGTGGGAGGCTTGGATGACAAGTGGGGAGAAATCCTTCACTAAAACGGGCCGCAGGCGAAGAGCATCTTATGGTCAAGTCTGCCAGTACGTCCTGACAGCGTGGAGCATTGTCAAAATCCACTATCAACGGGTTTCTAAAGGCTGGACTGCTGCGTGTTGAAGGGGCAGCATGAGCTCTTCGGGGTATTTGCCTCCGGATGAAAGTGACGAGAGCGACAATTCAACTCCGACACCGAAGGAGATGACTTCAGTGGTTTCAGTGCACAGGAGGAAGATAGTGACCAATGACTTTCTTGGTAGGCTACTGTTTTAATTTTTTTTACAAGCCGTGTTTCGTTAAGGCCTATTTATTTTTGTTACAAGCCGTGTTTCGTTTAAAGGCTGTGTAAAGTTAATTTGTTTCAATGTACCGGTAGGCACCTGCGGCTTATAGACATGTGCAGCTTATTTATGTACAAAATACATATTTTTTAATAATTCAGTGGGTGCAGTTTATATTCAGGTGCGCTTAATAGTCCAGCAATTACGGTAACATGTAGGGACGGCCAGACAGATTAACATGTAGAGACGATCAGACAGATTAACATGTAGAGACGATCAGACAGATTAACATGGAGAGACGATCAGACAGATTAACATGGAGAGACGATCAGACAGATTAACATGGAGAGACGATCAGACAGATTAACATGTAGATGAACAGACAGATTAACAGCCATCCACACAGCTCTCTGCTCCTCACCCTGATCAGCACCACGTCAGCTGCCTCTATGGCCACGTCGGTGCCAGTTCCTATGGCGATGCCAACGTCTGCCATGGCCAGAGCGGGCGAGTCGTTGACCCCGTCACCCACCATGGCCACCCTCTTCCCTGCCTGCTGCAGCTGCTCTACCTTGGCCACCTTGTGGGACGGCAGCACCTCCGCAAACACCTTCCTGATGCCCACCTGGAGGGGACAGAGAGACAGCTAAATGACAGTTCATAACCTACAATAAAACTACATTTACACCTTCCTGATGCCCACCTGGAGGGGACAGAGAGACAGCTAAATGACAGTTCATAACCTACATTTACACCTTCCTGATGCCCACCTGGAGGAGACTAAAGAGACAGCTGAAATGGAGGGACAGAGAGACAGCTAAATGACAGTTCATAACCTACAATAAAACTACATTTACACCTGATCCTGATGCCCACCTGATGCCCACCTGGAGAGACAGCTAAATGACAGTTCATAACCTACAATAAAACTACATTTACACCTTCCTGATGCCCACCTGGAGGGGACAGAGAGACAGCTAAATGACAGTTCATAACCTACATTTACACCTTCCTGATGCCCACCTGGAGGAGACAGAGACAGCTAAATGACAGTTCATAACCTACAATAAAACTACATTTACACCTTCCTGATGCCCACCTGGAGGGGACAGAGAGACAGCTAAATGACAGTTCATAACCTACAATAAAACTACATTTACACCTTCCTGATGCCCACCTGGAGGGGACAGAGAGACAGCTAAATGACAGTTCATAACCAACATTTACACCTTCCTGATGCCCACCTGGAGGAGACAGAGACAGCTAAATGACAGTTCATAACCTACAATAAAACTACATTTACATTTGGGTTGTTTATCAGATGCGGTTCAGTGCATTCATAAACCTGTTCCGGTTCAGTGCATTCATAAACCTGTTCCCGTTCAGTGCATTCATAAACCTGTTCCCAGTTCAGTGCATTCATAAACCTGTTCCCAGTTCAGTGCATTCATAAACCTGTTCCCAGTTCAGTGCATTCATAAACCTGTTCCCAGTTCAGTGCATTCATAAACCTGTTCCCAGTTCAGTGCATTCATAAACCTGTTCCCAGTTCAGTGCATTCATAAACCTGTTCCGGTTCAGTGCATTCATAAACCTGTTCCGGTTCAGTGCATTCATAAACCTGTTCCGGTTCAGTGCATTCATAAACCTGTTCCCAGTTCAGTGCATTCATAAACCTGTTCCCAGTTCAGTGCATTCATAAACCTGTTCCCAGTTCAGTGCATTCATAAACCTGTTCCCAGTTCAGTGCATTCATAAACCTGTTCCCAGTTCAGTGCATTCATAAACCTGTTCCCAGTTCAGTGCATTCATAAACCTGTTCCCAGTTCAGTGCATTCATAAACATTAGATTTGCATGTAGTACTCTGTCGTCTCCTGAACACAGCTCGTTGATGGTTTCAATAACCTATGAGGGGAAGATGAAATAGATCCCGTGACCTCTGAACCCCACCACCCAGTCCTGTCCAGTCCCCTACCTGAGCAGCGATGGCCCGTGCAGTCTTGCTGTTGTCTCCAGTCATCAGAATCACCTCCAGCCCCATGGCCTGCAGCGTGTGTACCGCCAACTCTGCCTCAGGCTTCACTGTGTCTGCTATGGCTATCATGGCACATAGAAGACCTACAGAGAGAGAGAGACAGAGACAGAGAGGTTATATACTCAGCAACACACTGGATTAAAGGTTGGAAACTCCTCCTCAGTAACTCACTGTCGATTGCCACCAGTACAGCAGTGCGTCCTCTGCGTTCATGTTCATTCATGGTCTCGTCAACATCAGGTCTGATCTGCAGTCCGTTCCTCCTCATCCACTCCCTGTTCCCTATCAACACCACATAGGATGCTGTCTGCACCAGGTCTATAGAGGAACACACAGAGGTTACTGGCTCCCTATCAACACCAGGTCTATAGAGGAACACAGAGAGAGGTTACTGGCTCTCTATCAACACCACATAGGATGCTGTCTGCACCAGGTCTATAGAGGAACACAGAGGGGAATAGGGGTGAGAATAGAATATATCCTAGATTGGAGACAGAATGTATAGCATGCATTTAAATAGATGCAGTGGAAACAGGGGAATAGTCTGGCCTCGTGGTGAATAATAATTGATAATAAGGGCTAATTTAAGATGATATTTTCCATTCGGCTTTAAAACAATTGAAAATAGCGGTCCTATTTTGCACTACACATCCCAGTACGCACTGAGAGGCTGCGGGTCCATGATGAGGGGGTGTGATCCTGGCCGGGTTCTGGAGTCACTGATCTGGACCAGAACACTGTTTCCCTGGTTGTTGTCTTCACTGTCACTGTCCTCTTGATGTTGTCTCAGCAGGGTCTCTGTGTTACTGACCTAACACACACACACACAGGTTTAGTTATTACACAGCAGTCACGGTCCTCTCCTGACGGTC
This sequence comes from Oncorhynchus nerka, assembly GCF_034236695.1. Lineage (NCBI taxonomy): Eukaryota > Metazoa > Chordata > Actinopteri > Salmoniformes > Salmonidae > Oncorhynchus > Oncorhynchus nerka. The sequence goes on along the minus strand of NC_088401.1, from coordinate 82,324,934 downwards.
TCTGTGTTACTGACCTAACACACACACACCACGGTCCTCTCCTGACGGTCTCTGTGTTACTGACCTAACACACACACACACAACCACGGTCCTCTCCTGACGGTCTCTGTGTTACTGACCTGGCATCGTATTCCACAGCCTGGCACAGCCTGGAAGTCAGTACACGCACCAAGGGACTCTGTCCCCAGCTCCTAACACAGAGAGACAGATTAGTACACTTCATCTGGATCCACAATGACAGACAGGCACTTGGAATGATCCACTCACGAGGACTCACAACCAGTCTCCTACCTGTCAGCTGTAGGACACACCCCAGTTTACAGTACTTGGTAACAGACACACTCACCTGTTTACAGTACTTGGTAACAGACACACTCACACCTGTTTACAGTACTTGGTAACAGACACACTCACACCTGTTTACAGTACTTGGTAACAGACTCACACACCTGCTTACAGTACTTGGTAACAGACACACTCACACCTGCTTACAGTACTTGGTAACAGACACACTCACACCTGCTTACAGTACTTGGTAACAGACACACTCACACCTGCTTACAGTACTTGGTAACAGACTCACACACCTGCTTACAGTACTTGGTAACAGACTCACACACCTGCTTACAGTACTTGGTAACAGACTCACACACCTGCTTACAGTACTTGGTAACAGACTCACACACCTGCTTATAGTACTTGGTAACAGACTCACACACCTGCTTACAGTACTTGGTAACAGACTCACACACCTGCTTATAGTACTTGGTAACAGACTCACACACCTGCTTACAGTGCTTGGTAACAGACTCACCTGTTTACAGTGCTTGGTAACAGACTCACCTGTTTACAGTGCTTGGTAACAGACCCACCTGTTTACAGTACTTGGTAACAGACCCACCTGTTTACAGTACTTGGTAATGGCAGCTCCCAGCGGGTGTTCACTGTTGTTCTCTGCAGTCCCTACGATGGCCAGCAGACGGGAACGAGGCATCCTGTTCCCCTCCACTACAATCTTCACCTGGATGACTTTAGGAGCTCCGTAGGTGATGGTCCCAGTCTTATCAAACACCACTGTCTGGATCTGGAAAATATACCAGTTTTTTTGTAATGAGTGAGGAATAAGGGAAGAGACAGTATCGCGATCCTCAGACAATTTAATAACATACACCCAGTAACTGCAACAGTCGCAAACAGATTCTGACTACAAACATGAGGCATAACATATCAAACCTAATGATTTTTTACTATCAATATGATATTATTAGTGATCGACTACGGTCTGATTGGTAGTGTGTTCTCCCCTCACCTTGTGTGCCATCTCTAGTGGTTCCCCTCCCTTGATGAGGATACCGTTCTGAGCGCCCACCCCCGTGCCCACCATCACAGCTGTCGGGGTTGCCAGGCCTAGAGAGCAGGGGCAGGCGATACACAGCACCGTGATGGAGGCCTGGAAGGCAAACCTGATCACAGCTTCTGCCTTAGAGATGCTCTTATCATAGCCCTGTAGAGGGAGACAGACGTTAGATTGGAGATGCTCTTATCATAGCCCTGTAGAGGGAGCCAGTGAAACAGGGGAACAGTCTAATGTTGATTTCCTCTCCTTGAGCTTTTACACACAGATATCTGTATAGTAAAGCTTTTACACACAGATATCTGTATAGTAGAGCTTTTACACACAGATATCTGTATAGTAGAGCTTTTACACACAGATATCTGTATAGTAGAGCTTTTACACACAGATATCTGTATAGTAAAAGCTACTCACAGGGAAGTATTTCTCCACCAGTGGAAAGTCGACAAAGCCAATGAGGATCCAGGCGAACAGAGTGAGGAGAGAGACTCCAACGATGAACGGGACAAAGTAGCCACTGATCTTATCTGCAAACTGCTGGATGGGAGCCTGCAGGGGAGAGGTCAGAGGTCATAAAGGTAAAAAGGTTCAAGCATAGGTCAGAGGTCACAGAGGTGAAGCTCTTCTAGCTCAGAACTGAAAAATTTATTCTGAGACAAATCCTCCATGTGTTGCCCAAGGTCAGTTCTGTCAAAATTAAATATTGACAAATGTATATCAAATATCCCTTATATCCAACTCAAAGTCCAGGAAACAGAAAATCGTTTTACACAAAAATGAACATATTACCATCACCAACCAGCCTCACCTTAGATGTCTGAGCCTCCTCCACTAGTTTAACTATCTGAGACAGGGTTGTGTCCAGGCCTACGTGTGTAGCATTGACGAGCAGAGAGCCGTTCTGGTTGATAGAGCCAGCTATCACTGAGCTGCCTGGCTTCTTAGTCACCGGCATGGCCTCGCCTGGGACACAAAACGCACATCCGAGACGATTAGCTTTGAGATGTATCTTCTGCAGTATCCTCAGAGTTGATCTTCCCACTGTAACCCACCTGTGATGAGAGACTCGTCAGCCATGCTGTGTCCCTCGATGACCCTCCCATCTACGGGGAACTTCCCTCCAGGAACCACCCTGACCACGTCTCCTCTCTGGACCAGCTCAACATCTACCTGCTCCTCACTGACGCGGACAGAGAGAAAGGCGTGTAGTCGGTTGTATAATGCACTGGTTCTATGTCATGTCTCAAAAGAGTTCGCTGTTCAATGTTGGCCTGGGGTCAGTTCTGATTAAACATCGAAATGAAACTTAAAAAAAAAAAAACACTTGAAATAGTGTCAAATATCTTACAGCCTACCTTATCCAATTCCTAATCTCAGGGCCAGAAACGGTTTTGGTTATGACCAGAAACACCCAGGCTATCCAATTCCAGGTCTAGAAACAGGAGCTCTTTAGGGAAGTACCTGAGTACAGACATGTCCGTGTTGAGAGTGACCACTGTGGCCTCGCTGGCCTGGAGGGACATCAGCTTGGACAGAGCCTCTGACGTCTTACTCTGGAGGAGAGAGAGAGAGCAGGTCAGGAGTATAGGGTTGTGTTAGCGACCGCGCAGGTCAGGAGTATAGGGTTGTGTTAGCTACAGCGCAGGTCAGGAGTATAGGGTTGTGTTAGCTACAGCGCAGGTCAGGAGTATAGGGTTGTGTTAGCTACAGCGCAGGTCAGGAGTATAGGGTTGTGTTAGCTACAGCGCAGGTCAGGAGTATAGGGTTGTGTTAGCTACAGCGCAGGTCAGGAGTATAGGGTTGTGTTGGCCGTCATTGTAAATAAGAATTTGTTCTTAATAGACTTGCCTAGTTAAATAAAGAGATATATATAGGTTCAGTACCTTGGCGATCTGCTCCAGCCAGCGCCCCAGGGAGATGAAGACAAAGAGCATGGGGGGCGTGTCAAAGAAGGTGATGGGGTTGACCTTTGCCCTCTCTATCATGGCAACCATGAGGATGACCACGGAGTAGGTGAAGGCTATGGAGGTGGCCAGCACGATGAGCACATCCATGTTGGCTGTTTTGTGTTTCAGGGCCTTGTAGGCTTGGGTGTAGAAGTAGCGTCCGCCAATAAACTAACAAACAACAAAGTTAGATCTTAAAAATCAGGAAAAATATTCATTTCAGGTTTGATTAGGAAATGACTTCCACTCTTGAGTCACAAATTGTGATTTATTTAATTAAGTATTGTGTTACTTAGAAAGATACACGAGATTACCAAAAGTATGTGGACACCTGCTAGTCGAATATTTCATTCCAAAATCACGGGTATTAATATGGAGTTGGTCTCCACTCTTCTGGGAAGGATTTCAACTAGATGTTGGAACATCATGGCAGTGACTTGCTTCCATTCAACAAGAGCATTAGTGAGGTTGGGCACTGATGTTGGACAATTAGGCCTGGCTCGTAGTCAGTGTTCCAATTCATCCCAAAGGTGTTTGATGGGGTTGAGGTCAGGGCTCTGTGAAGGCCATTCAAGTTCTTCCACACCGATCTCAACAAACCATTTCTGTAAGGACCTCGCTTTGTGCACTGGGGCATTGTCATGCTGAAACAGGACAGGGCTTTCCCCAAACTGTTGCCACAAAGTTGGAAGCACAGAATCATCTAGAATGTCATTGTTATGCTGTAGTGTTAAGAATTCCCCTTGCTGGAACTAAGGGGCCTAGCCTGAAACATGAAAAACAGCCCCCTCCCTCCCAGTCTATACGCCCCAAATGACTGTTCCCTCCCTCCCCATCCCTCCCATCATATCTATCCCTCCCAGTCTATACGCCCCAAATGACTGTTCCCTCCCTCCCCATCTATCCCTCCCCATCATATCTATCCCTCCCTCCCCATCTATCCCTCCCTCCCAGTCTATCCGCCCCAAATGACTGTTCCCTCCCTCCCCATCTATCCCTCCCTCCCCATCATATCTATCCCTCCCCATCTATCCCTCCCTCCCAGTCTATACGCCCCAAATGACTGTTCCCTCCCTCCCCATCTATCCCTCCCTCCCCATCCCTCCCATCATATCTATCCCTCCCTCTTTCTCCTACCTGTACAGGGACACAGAAGAGGAATGAGATCAGGTTCATGATGGAGAGGCCTGGAAGCAGCTGTCTCTCCAGGAACATGGTGGAGTGGTAGTGTTCCCGGTCCTGTGCGGTGGCGTTGTGCTGGTGAGACGTGCTGATCTGGTGATCTACTATGATCATGTAGGTCATCATCCCCATGACTGGGACGCAGAAGAACAGGCTGACCAGGAACGACTTCCTCCATCTGGGAGAAGAGAGAGAGAGGTGGTACGGAGATGGAGACAGACGAGTAATCTCGCCAGTGAGGAAAAAACCCAAGCAGCTGAACTACTGCCGCCCGTTATCCCACACCTCCCATTCCCTTCCATTACTGTGTGATCTCTCTGCTGTGGTCCAGGTGACTGCCGGTACGATCCCTCTTCACCAGAGATGCCTCGAAGCCCAGGTTCTGATAAACAGACAAAATGAATTAATAAAATGTAACCCTTTATTTTACTAGGTAAAGAAACTGTTATTACGTTGTCATGAAGGGCAGAGGAGAGGGGTTGGATGACCCAGTTGAAGTACCTCTATGAGTTTGATGACGTCTCTCGGTCCAGTCACCTCCGGGTCGTACTTGATGTGGGCTTTGTTGGTTGCCAGGGCAACGGAGGCGTAGACTATACCGTTCTCTTTCATCAGGCTGGACTCTATTTTGTGAACGCAGGAGGCACAGGTCATTCCCCTGACCTGGAGAGAGGTAGAGAGGAGAATGTACTGTTGAAAAGGGGACATCTAGCAGGGGTGTGGCACAGAGACAATCTGGGATTATTCAAGAGGGAACAGAGGCAGTGGAAATATCACTAGCCCTATAAAACATCACGATTGTGAGATTCATCCAAAACACACCATTATGGTGTGGTGATGAGAATCAGAACACTCACCACAAGTTCCAGGTTTCCATCAGAACCCTCATAGTTCTCCATGACAGAAGCAGTGAAGCCCAACTCTCTGACATACTCTGCTATCTGCAGAGGGTCCATCACCTCAGGGTTATAACGGACCTCAGCCTTACTAGCCATCAGGGCCACCAGCACAGAGTAGATACCTGCACAGAGGAACGCAGGACAATGTTAAGACTAATGCAACATAGCCATTTTATCCACTTTCCTATCGAACTGATACATGAGTTTGATGCTTAAGGGAGACAACAGTAAATATACAAGTGATTCATGCCTTTACTAAAGGCCTGGGGTTTCCTGACCCAGGTAGAAGTCCGGGTTTCCTGACCAGGTAGAAGTCCACGGCCTTCATAACACCCTACACGTTCCTCCCATGTTACTTAAAAACTGCCATCGGAAATCTTAAACTGACACCATTTATGACACTTTTCCGTACCAGATACGACAGCTAGCTTCTGTAAAGAACAGGCTCTATGTCAGTGTTCCTAATAGATCTACACTATAGTTCCCATCAGTAGTCAGTAGCGGGTTGTTTTAATTACCAAAGAAAATTGACTGAAACAGGGAGTAAATCATTGCAAAAAAACAAACAAAAACAATTTCATGCCCCAATGAACATAATCTCCTCTCACCGTGTTCATTCTTCAGGTTCCTCTCGATGTTGGCCACACAGGATGCACAGGTCATTCCACCAATCTGAATGAAGCATTTAGCGAGGGTGTTTGGGGCCCCCTTAACACACTGTGCAGCGCCCCTCTCTGGGTCGCTGTCCAGCTCCTTCTCCTTGACAGGGGCGGGGGAAGGGGGCGAGGGGGGACTGATAACTGGGACGGTCAACAGGGAGTTGGTTTCTAAAAAAGGACAATAATAGCAACAATGAGTTTCCATTTCACATCGGTTTCTCATTCTGCTTTCTATGGCTGTTCTTCAGCTACTGTTCTGGGAAGTTTACATGAGTTACAAAATAGACAGATTCATTTGTTTTGCTTCACAGCACAGCCTTTAGGCTAGAGATATTATTAGGTGTAGGGTTGCACATGTCCAGAAACTTCCCCAAAGACAGAAATTCCTGTTGTATGATTCCCAGAATAAGGAGAGAGGGAATCCTCCCAACCAGGATCTCAGAAAAACCTGGGAACGTACGGAACGTTTGCTGAATTTTGAAACCCTAGTTAGGAGGATAAAATAATACAAACCGCCCATCAACTCACCAGGCAGGAAGGCATCAAATCCCATGTCCTCTATGGCCTCTCTGAGCTCCTCTGGTTGGGTGAGGAGAGGGTCGTACTCAAACGCCCCTCTGTGATTGGCCAGCGACACTTTGGCTGACCGCACCCCTTTCCTCTGAGAAAGCATCCCCTCGATGGACTGAACACAGAACCCACAGGTCATCCCCTCGATATGGATTAGGGCCGTGGCCGTCAGAGGCTGGCTGTAGCAGGGCTGGGTGGAGGAGAGGACGGCCTGGGACGACGGTGGTGGTGTGGTGGATGTAGGGCTAACACCTCCCGAAGTAGAGCTCCAGGGTTGGGTTTTAAACATCCCCGGTGGCAGGGACTCGATGGCTTGTTGTAGCCCAGACACAGTCACTCTCCCTGGGTCGTAGTGGATGGAGGCGCTCTCGCTCTCCAACAATACCTCTATGGAGGTCACCCCAGCCAGCTTGGAGATGTTATCCTGGATGTTTACCACACAGGAGCGGCAGTGCATGCCTGTCACCCTGAGGGTAGTCTGGGCCGAGTCTGTGGACACCTCAGAAACCTCGGTGGAACATTCCACTGGCGGTGGGGGGGATAGGGCAGCACTTAGCAACCGCTCCATCTCGCTGACGGACAGCTGCAGGGGGCGGGGCTTGGACTTGGGTGTGGCTTTGAAGCCTGCCTTGGCGATCTGGGCGATGATGTCGTCGATAGTGATGAGGTACGGCAGGTAGAGAACAGTGGCCTCCTGGGAGTCTAGAACCACTGGCGGAGAACACACAAGGCAAACATTCAGAAATTATCATCTCCAGGAATCCAAAAGTATCACTGTGTTGAGGACAGAAAAACAGGAGATTGAGGGTTTTTCCAGATTATTCCTGACCCTGAAATGCAAGTTAACATTAAGTGAGAATACTAGACTCCTACAACTTCCCATATTCATTCATCACTATAGAATGCAAAGGCAGATAAAGGACCAGTGCAGTCAATTTTTATTTTCCTGTATATATATATATATATATATAAACACACACAATTGGAATAATACTGTGAAATTGTGAAAACAGCTGTTTGAAAATAATTTTCAGCCTGTTTTAGCTGGATGGAATTTTGGGCCTGCCTGATGACATCACCAGCTGGTAAATGATACTTTAAATTATATAAAAACACAACATTCAACAATTTCTAAGATTTTACTGAGTTACAGTTCATAGAAGGAAATCAGTCAATGTTTAAGTAAATTCATTAAGCCCTAATCTATGGACTCCACATGACTGGGCAGGGGCGCTTGGGCCCACCCACTTTGGAGGCTGGCCCAGCCAATCAGAATCAGGAGTTCAACATCTCTGCCAATAATTTCCATTTTCTCCTCCCCGCTCAGACCACTGCCAGACAATCCAAGCAAAATTCTTGCTTGAGAAATTGCTCTTCGCTTAAGAAGCTATTTGTTTCTTTTTTTACCATTTGAATTGAAAACAAATCACAGTAAGGCACTTCATTGTTACCAAGAAATTATTTGATATTGAGATTGTGTTAACAACCCTGTTAACACAATACTGTGTTAACAACCCTCCAGGCAAGCTTCAATGCCATACAACTCTCCTTCCGTGGCCTCCAATTGCTCTTAAATACAAGTAAAACTAAATGCATGCTCTTCAACCGATCGCTACCTGCACCTACCCGCCTGTCCAACATCACTACTCTGGACGGCTCTGACTTAGAATACGTGGACAACTACAAATACTTAGGTGTCTGGTTAGACTGTAAACTCTCCTTCCAGACCCATATCAAACATCTCCAATCCAAAGTTAAATCTAGAATTGGCTTCCTATTTCGCAACAAAGCATCCTTCACTCATGCTGCCAAACATACCCTTGTAAAATTGACCATCCTACCAATCCTCGACTTTGGCGATGTCATTTACAAAATAGCCTCCAATACCCTACTCAACAAATTGGATGCAGTCTATCACAGTGCAATCCGTTTTGTCACCAAAGCCCCATATACTACCCACCATTGCGACCTGTACGCTCTCGTTGGCTGGCCCTCGCTTCATACTCGTCGCCAAACCCACTGGCTCCATGTCATCTACAAGACCCTGCTAGGTAAAGTCCCCCCTTATCTCAGCTCGCTGGTCACCATAGCATCTCCCACCTGTAGCACACGCTCCAGCAGGTATATCTCTCTCGTCACCCCCAAAACCAATTCTTTCTTTGGCCGCCTCTCCTTCCAGTTCTCTGCTGCCAATGACTGGAACGAACTACAAAAATCTCTTAAATTGGAAACACTTATCTCCCTCACTAGCTTTAAGCACCAACTGTCAGAGCATCTTACAGATTACTGCACCTGTACATAGCCCACCTATAATTTAGCCCAAACAACTACCTCTTTCCCAACTGTATTTAATTAATTTATTTATTTTGCTCCTTTGCACCCCATTATTTTTATTTCTACTTTGCACATTCTTCCATTGCAAACCTACCATTCCAGTGTTTTACTTGCTATATTGTATTTACTTTGCCACCATGGCCTTTTTTGCCTTTACCTCCCTTCTCACCTAATTTGCTCACATTGTATATAGACTTGTTTATACTGTATTATTGACTGTATGTTTGTTTTACTCCATGTGTAACTCTGTGTCGTTGTATGTGTCGAACTGCTTTGCTTTATCTTGGCCAGGTCGCAATTGTAAATGAGAACTTGTTCTCAACTTGCTTACCTGGTTAAATAAAGGTGAAATAAATAAAATAAAGATTAAAACAGCTGCATCGGACCTTTTAGCAAGATCAGCACTACACTCGATCAGAACTCATTGATTCACGATCAAATGATAAATGGCCTTCAGTGTAAAACCGGTGGCTACTACGCAATACAAAGTAACAAAGTTACCTTTGATTTTCTCAACTCCGTTGAGCTTGCCAATCTTCCCTTCGATGGTGGTGGTGCAGGACAGACAGACCATGCCCTTGATCCGCATCTTCACCAGCTGAGGCTGTGAGGATGTGGCCGGGGCTGACACTGTGGCCGGGGCTGACACTGTGGCCGGGGCTGACACTGTGGCCGGGGCTGTGACTGAGACAAGAGTTTCCTCTGTTGGGCTATTGGTTGTAGGGACCTCCAGGAGTGGGGCCAAGCTACTAACCACCTCCCCCAGCTGCACTACACTGATCAGGGCAGGGATGAAGGTAACAGACACCCCCCTCTGGTCCTTGTTCTCCTGGACCTCCAGGACCCCCTGGAGCTGAGCTAGCCTGGCCAGAGCCTCCTGTTGGGCTTCGGGGGTGAGAAGGGCTGGGATGGGGACCAGCTGGGTCTCCGTGAGCACCACGGAGGATGTGGTAGTGTCTGAGAGGATGGAGTCAAACCCCATGTCCTCCACGGCCTCAGCCAGGGACTCTGGGGTGTGATGGCTGTGGTCGAAGATGATGCTGGCATTCTTCAGCTCCAGAGACACCTACCAGAAAAAAATGGCAAACAGAATAATAAAAACTACTTTATACTGAAATGAACAGAAGTGAGAGCTGATACAGTAATGCAGTTTCTAAAACTAGGCTTGGAAACTAAACAGAATTATACAGCTGTTATAAAATTATGCCATGGAGACATGCAGTCATTGACAGCCATAAAAAATGGTCATGTCATGGTTACTATGTAAATCAGCACAATTCTGAGATTCATGGCTGAAATCACACTGAGACGGTTACTAAAACCATACGAAGCTACGATCAATAGGACATCAAATCTATTCCACATAAACAAGTAGTCTGAAGATGATCCTTGTGCAGCTTCAAGAGGAAGTCCCCTGGAATGCATTTCAATTAACATCGACAGGATCGGTGTGTCCTTTCAAGTGGTATCAAGAATATGTATATCCTTGCTTCAGGTCCTGAGCTACAGGCAGTTAGATTTGGGTATGTCATTTTAGGCAAAATTTGAAAAGTGAAAAAAGTTCATTTGTGGAATTTTTCCTTCGGAATGCGTTTGAGCCAATCAGTTGTGTTGTGACAAGGTAGGGATGGTATACAGAAGATACTTTAAGACATGAAGGTCAGTCAATCTGGAACATTTCAAGAAGTTTGAACGTTTCTTCAAGTGCAGTCGCACAAACCATCAAGCGCTATGATGAAACTGGCTCTAATGAGGACCGCCACACAGGAAAGGAAGACCCAGAGTTACCTCTGCTGCAGAGGATAAGTTCAGAGTTACCAGCCTCAGACATTTCAGCCCAAAGAAATGCTCCAGAGTTCAACAGACACATCAACATCAACTGTTCAGAGGTGACTGCACGAATCAGGCCTTCATGGTCGAATTTCTGCAAAGAAACCACTACTAAAGGACATCAATAATAAGAAAAGACTTGCTTGAGCCAAGAAACATGAGCAATGGACATTAGACCGGTGGAAATCTGTCATTTAGTCTGATAGTCCAAATGAGATTTTTGGTTCTAACTGCGAGAACTTGTGAGATGCAGAGTAAGTGAACCTCCACAATCACCCGACCTCAACCCAATTGAGGTGGTTCGGGATGAGTCGGACCGCAGAGTGAAGGAAAAGCAGCCAACAAGTGCTCAGCATATGTGGGAACTCCTTCAAGACTGTTGGAAAAGCATTCCAGGTGAAGCTGGTTGAGAGAATGCCAAGAGTGTGAAAAGCTGTCATCAAGGCCAACGGTGGCAACTTTGAAGAATATAAAATACATTTTTGATTTGTTTAACTACATGATTCCATGTGTGTTATTTCATAGTTGATGTCTTCACTATTCTACAATGTAGAAAATAGTCAACAATGAAGAGGTGTGTTCCAACTTTGGATTGGTACTGTATATAAAGAGGATTGGCCTCAGAAGCTTCCAGCATGTTCTAGTAGCAATAGTCAAACACACACACACACGGAAACTTGTGATTAACTGACGCCATCACATGACCACTCAGCCCTGACTGAAACGCAAGTTAAAAACACAGGGAAGTGTGTGCACGAATCAGAGATTATCTATGTTTTCCTAAGTGTGTGTGTGTCAGGGAGAGCGAGAGTGAATGAGAGACTGTCCTTTCCTCATACAGTCTACTACAGTTTTTAACTTTGACAAGGGTCAAAAACTATCCTACAGGCCTACCGTCCACATTCAACAATGTATTCACTCCTCACTTAAAAAGGACATGTACTGTTTCTTACAACAACACACATTAACGTCCCCTGACCCTTTAAGGAACTGATGACAATGCCCATCCTCCGTCTGCTACCCGTTCAGCCGGTTATCGACCCACAATAACCAAATGACAGTCCTGTAAAGACCAGCTCTCTGTCAGGAACAACGCAATTACATTATATCCTTATTAACCTGTGCCTGAGGGGTAAACACACAGAGAAGGCCAGGCCACATTTACTGCCATCTAGGACATTATTCCAGCTGCTACACGGAATTAAGGATCACTGTTCATCTTCAATTAAGCTATATAAACAAGCAACTCCCTTAGGGGAGAGGAGGCTGAGCTGCATCCCAAATCACACCCTATTCCCTGATTCCTTGGTCAAAAGTAGTTGAGAATAGGGTGCAATTTGGGATGAATCCTGGAAATCAGATGCTGTGGGATATTTAGTTTGGGTGAAATGAAATACAAATTATAGTTGGTAAGAGATATAATAAGGAACCGTTTTTGCTGCTCTCTCAATTCTAGCTAGTTAGTTTCACATCTAGTTTTTAAAATGTTCTGAAACTGTAAAAAAAAAAAAAAAAGAAAAGAAAAAGAAGCAAACTCCGCTATTTTAAATCTCTGGAAATTGTGCAATGGTGTCAAGTCTATGGTGGAAATGCAGACTTGGCAGTTTGAAGACATTCTGTTTGAAAGGTGAAAGATTAATGAACACAAAGCTGTAAGGGTGAAAACATCCTTCAGATCCTGTAAAATCAGTTGGATGTGTAGGTTATAATCTAACACATGTACATGTCACACAAAGGCCTATCCTAGAAAGTTGTGATACACATGTTAAAACACATTGGGCCAGTTTCCCGGATTGCGCCTAGTCCTGGACAAAAAAATACAAAATACAAATCATGCTCACTGGAGTCCAGGACTAGGCTTAATCTGGATCCGGGAAACCTCTCCTAAATGTGTACCGGACCCACCTTGATGTGTACGACTCCAGGAAGACCCCCAATGCGCTGCTCAATAGACTGAACACAGGAAGTACAGGTCATCCCCTCCACACCCAGACAAACTGAGCTCAGCTTGACCTTTAGCGTCATTGTAAGTCCTTTGTCTGGGAACAAAACAAAAAAGGACATTAGCATGGTTTAACAAAGAAAACATTTTCACATTCCAAAGAAGCAAACAAGGTCATAAGCTAGACTATTTACGAGCGCATGACAAGGATCTCGTTTCCCACGGCAAGAGAGTAAACAGAAATGAAACAGGCCAGTAGATATTACATTGACGTCATACACACCAAGATAAGGATTCGTCAATGGGGTGATGTGTCTCAATAAATCAGAAGGTCCAAAACTAAAATGCTCTATTTCTTACATGTCACTCAGAGACCCTTTCAAAGTAGAGGTCGACCGATTAATCGGAATGGCCGATTAATTAGGGCCGATTTTAAGTTTTCATAACAATCGGTATTTTTGGACACCGATTTGCCGATTATTATTATTTTTTTTACACCTTTATTTAACTAGGCAAGTCAGTTAAGAACACATTCTTATTTTCAATGACGGCCTAGGAACGGTGGGTTAACTGTCTTGTTCAGGGGCAGAACGACAGATTTTTACCTTGTCAGCTCGGGGGTTTGAACTTGCAACCTTCCGGTTACTAGTCCAATGCTCTAACCACTAGGCTACCCTGCCGCCCCAGGGATGTGTTAGACCGAAGCTCTAACCACCTGCCTTACATTTCACTCCACGAGGAGCCTGCGTGGCAGGCTGACTACCTATTATGCGAGGGCAGGAAGAAGCCAAGGTAAGTTGCTAGCTAGCATTGAAACTTATCTTGTAAAAAACAATCTTAACATAATCACTAGTTAACTACACATGGTTGATGATATTACTAGTTTATCTAGCTTGTCCTGCGTTGCATATAATAGATGCGGTGCCTGTTAATTTCTCATCCAATCACAGCCTACTTCGCCAAACGGGTGATGACTTAACAAGCGCATTTTTGAAAAAAAGCAGTCGTTGCACCAATGTGTCCCTAACCATAAACATCAATGCCTTCCTTTAAAATCAATACACAAGTATATCTTTTTAAACCTGCATATTTAGTTAATATTGCCTGCTAACATGAATTTCTTATAACTATGGAAATTGTGTCATTTCTCTTGCGTTCCGTGCAAGCAGTCAGGGTATATGCAGCAGTTTGGGCCGCCTGGCACGTTGTGAACTGTGTGAAGTCCATTTATTCCTAACAAAGGCCGTAATTAATTTGCCAGAATTGTACATATTTATGACATAACAGATAAGGTTGTACAATGTAACAGCAATATTTAGACTTAGGGATGCCATCCGTTAGATAAAATACGGAACGGTTCCGAATTTCACTGAAAGAATAAACGTTTCCAGATTCTACCATTTTAATGATCAAAGGCTTGTAATTTCTGTGTTATAATTAAGTCTATGATTTGATAGAGCAGTCTGACTGAGCGATGGTAGGCACCAGCAGGCTCATAAGCATTCATTCAAACAGCACTTTAGTGCGTTTTGCCAGCAGCTCTTCACTGTGCTTCAAGCATTGAGCCGTTTATGACTTCAAGCCTATCAACTCCCGAGATGAGGATGGTGTAACCGATGTGAAATGGCTAGCTAGTTAGTGGGGTGCGTGCTAATAGCATTTCAAACGTCACTCGCTCTGAGACTTGGAGTACTAGTTCCCCCTTGCTCTGCATGGGTAACGCTGCTTCGAGGGTGGCTGTTGTCAATGTGTTCCTGGTTCGAGCCCAGGTAGGGGCGAGGAGAGGGACGGAAGCTATACTGGCAATACTAAAGTGCCTATAAGAACATAGTCAAAGGTATATGAAATACAAATCGTATAGAGACAAATGTTCTGAGCAAGGAACTTAAACGTTAGCACATATTGCACTTTTACTTTCTTCTCCAACACTTTGTTTTTGCATTATTTAAACCTAATTGAACAGGTTTCATTATTCATTTGAGGCTAAATTGATTTTATTGCTGTATTATATTAAGTTAAAATAAGTGTTCATTCAGTATGGTTGTAATTGTCATTACAAATACATTTTTCTTCAAATCGGCCGATTAATCGGTATCTGCTTTTTTTGGTCCTCCAATAATCGGTATCGGCATTGAAAAATCATAATCGATCGACCTCTACTTCATACCCCTCCTTACTAACATCACACATATCTCCATCACACTCTGAAAATATGTAAGGAAAAACATAATGAAAAAAAAAAAAAAATCTACTTACCCATCAGCTTCACATACATACATATATATATTTCTGAAAAATAAATCAGCCCTACTGCTTCTTTGGACACTGTTAACTAACATCCAGATGAGCTTCAATGCCATACAACTCTCCTTCCGTGGCCTCCAACTGCTCTTAAACACAAGTAAAACTAAATGCATGCTATTCAATCAATCACTGCCCGCACCTGCCTGCCCGTCCAGCATCACTACTCTGGACGGTTCTGACTTAGAATACGTGGACAACTACAAATACCTAGGTGTCTGGTTAGACTGTAAACTCTCCTTCCAGACTCACATTAAGCATCCCCAATCCAAAATTATATCTAGAATTGGCTTCCTATATCGCAAACAAAGCATCCTTCACTCATGCTGCCAAACATACCCTCGGAAAACTGACCATCCTACGGATCCTCGACTTCGGTGATGTCATCTATAAAATAGCCTCCAATACCCTACTCAACAAACTGGATGCAGTCTATCACAGTGCCATCCGTTTTGTCACCAAAGCCCCATACATCACCCACCACTGCAACCTGTACGCTCTCATTGGTTGGCACTCGCTTCGTACTCGTCGCCAAACCACGGGCTACAGGTTATCTACAAGTCTCTGCTAGGTATAGCCCCGCCTTATCTCAGCTCACTGGTCACCATAGCAGCACCCACTCGTAGCATGCGCTCCTACAGATATATCTTACTGGTCACCCCCAAAGCCAATTCCTCCTTTGGTCGTCTTTCCTTCCAGTTCTCTGCTGCCCATGACTGGAACAAACTGCAAAAATCACTGAAGCTGGAGACTCATATCTCCCTCACTAGCTTTAAGCACCAGCTGTCAGAGCAGCTTACAGATCACTGCACCTGTACATAGCCCATCTATCTACCTACCTCATCCCCATACTGGTATTTATTTTGCTCCTTTGCACCCCAGTATCTCTACCTGCACATTCATCTTCTGCCGATCTACCATTCCAGTGTTTAATTGCTATATTGTAATTACTTCGCCACCATGGCCTATTTATTTGGATGTCATAAGGTGAACGCACCAATTTGTAAGTCGCTCTGGATAAGAGCGTCTGCTAAATGACTTAAATGTAAATGTTATTTCCTGAACTTACCTCATTTGCACTCACTGTATATAGACTTCTTTTACTGTATGTTTTGTTTATTCCATATGTAACTCTGTGTTGTGTGTCGAATTGATACGCTTTATCTTGGCCAGGTCGCAGTTGCAAATGAGAACTTGTTCTCAATTAGCCTACCTGGTTAAATAAAGGTGAAATAAATAAATAAAAATTCCAAGCATAGTGGTGGCTGCATCATGTTGTGGGTATGTTTGTAATCGTTAAGGATTTGGAAGTTTTTCAGGATACATTTTTTTTAACGAAATGGACCTAAGCACAAGTAAAATCCTAGAGGAAAACCTGGTTGTCTGCTTTCCACCAGATACGGGGAGATGAATTCACCTTCCAGCAGGACAATAACCTAAAACACAAGGCCAAATCTACACTGGAGCCGTTTACAAAGAAGACCGTGAATGTTCCTGAGTGGCCGAGTTACATTTGCCTTAAATCTACTTCAAAATCGATGGCAAGACCTGAAAATGGTTGTCTAGCAATGATCAACAACTCATTTGACAGAGCTTGAAGATTTTTTAAAATAATAAATGGGCAAATGTTGCACAATCCAGGTGTGGAAAGCTCTTAGAGACTTACCCAAAGATATTTAAGAGTAGATATTTCTGTACTTCACCAAATTCGCAAAATTTTCTAAAAACCTGTTTTCACTTTGTCATGCGTGAGAAATGGTTGAGAAAAATATATATTTAATCCATTTTGAATTCAGGCTGCAACACAACAAAATGTGGAATAATTCAAGGGGTATGAATGCTTTCTGTAGCCAATATAAATACTAGTGTTGCTAAAAGCAGATTACAAGGATCCTGCCTAGCTACCTACCCATCTCTTCTTCAAATTTATTGGAATGACAAAGGATGTTCGTAAATCCTTTCATGGGTAACCCCAAAGCCATAATAGATGATCATGAGTGACACAGATAGGACATGATGGTCACAGTAAGCAACATTTGAGACCTCTAGGACTGTCAGGACTAGCTACATCGACCTCAGAAAACAAGTTTCATCATAAATTAGTTAGCCAGGGTATGAAAGTCCTTTGGTTAGCTTCGCGTCACATAGCTTAACGTATTTATTGGATGCGTACTGATAACATGTTATGCAATGGATAAATCATTGGATTAATAGCTACTGTAACTAGGACACCACAGCAAATGCCCCGTAACTTATTTTCGTACAATCTGTATTTTAAATCATAGCTATATGATATTAGCTAGCTAGCCCAATATTGGCCTAAAGGATAAAGGACCGTAACTAAGTAAACGTTACATGTTCATTGTAAAAGGTGCATATCGGCTCCGGAAAACAGACAAATAGTCCATCTAACGTTAAAACGTCAATCGATTCTAAAAATGTAATTGAAAACAGAGCTAAATCCTTCTATTTTCACACCACATCAAAAAATAACTACACAACTGCAAACTACACACTTACTGTATATTGTTTTAACCAGTTTATTTTTCCGTCGGGGACCTCAACTTTGTCCAATGACTCATGTATAATATTACTGTAATGGGGAGATTCGTGATCACCGGATAGCTTTTATATAAAAACAAAATGCGACTGTTTTCCGATCAAGCACCAACAAACTAGCTAACTGAACCCAGTTAGCTAATGTAAACTTTATCAAGATCAACCATTTTTGAGATATTTACCTGTTTATCAAGAAGATAATCATGTAGTTAGCCAAGCAGGAGGGTGTTGACGTTGCAACAACAAAAAACGATATTCGGATGCTAAAGGGGAGAAACGTGGCTTGCTTGCGATTTCCTTTATCGCCGCAACAAGTGCTGTGCTACAGCTTGTAGCTAAAATAGAAGAATATTGGCATTACTTGTTTAGGTTGTCGATGTGTGGTTTTTCATGCTGACTTCACACGGTTCAAATTGCGGCGGATCTGCGCAGGAGAGATGAGGAGCTGGGGAGGTGACGTATGCGGCGTGTGATGAACTTGGGCGGGTGCATCTAAATAGTCTAGGCTGGTGTCCTCCGTTGGTTTCGTCTCCTTCCCTTCATTTTTTTGGCGGATCAGTGAATACCCTTTGCACAGTTCATATTTTGTAGCCGGTTGTTCAAAGCTGTACAAAGGCAAATTAAAATGTGTCGATTAGGTTAGAAATGTAGTTTTTCCTAGTCCGTTCTATTCTAACAAGTGTTAGTTTATGGTCCGAACAACCCAACCTGTAATGCAACTTGAGTAGGGGCCAAGGTTATTATTGCAGGCCTAGCAGTTAGACCACGAATGCAGGTTCAAACATAGGACTAACAATGGCATCGACTTTCAAACAAAGAATCAAATAAAACCGTGGTTTGCCTAATTATCCGCTCAAATGTGAAGTGTATGCCTCTCCTCAGCTTGCTCTCGCTGTGTAGGCAATTGAACATTGTAAGCCTTTATCCCTCACGGTGAACGGATGTCCTATGATAATATGACAGATCGTTTGTCATTCTAAATGTGTGGCTGAATTCTTTACCGGTTTTAAAACTAAAAACTAACTACATAGATGTGATTTAAGAAAGGAATACCCAAAGGCTTTACTAATTCAGAGATTGTCTGCAATTTGCCTGGATCAGGCGCAGTGCTTGACTTGCACTGAAATATTCTGAACAAAAATATAAATGCATCATGGTCCCATGTTTCATGAGCTGAAATAAAAGATTCCCAAAATATTCTCTCTCATGTTTTTGTGCACAAATTTGTCTACATCCCTGTTAGTGAGAATTTATCCTTTGCCAAGATAATCCATCCACATCAATATCAAGAAGCTGATTAAACAGAATGATAATTACATAGGTGCACCTTGTGCTGGGGACAATAAAAGGCCAGTCTAAAATGTGCAGTTGTGTCAGACAACACAAATCCACAGATGTCTCATGTTTTGAGGGAGCGTTCAATTGGCATGATGACTGCAGGAATGTCCACCAGAGCTGTTGCCAGAGAATAGTATGTTCATTTCTCTGCCATAAGCCTACAAAGTCATTTTAGAGAATTTGGCAGTACGTCAAACTGGCTGTTGGGTTTTGCAACGGACGAGTAGCCGGCAGTTGAAGCTCACATTTTTCTGGAAGAGCCTCTGTCTGGGTGGAAAGGTAACTTTTGAAAGTGCCATGCTTAGATTCATAAGGAAGTCTAAGATTTAATTATTTGCAAACAAGATACTCTGCCTTGACATGGAGAAATATGGTAAGAACGCCTAGTTCTCTGTCCATTCTTCCCTGAAACGTCTATTTTCATTATTTTGAGTCTCAACATTTAGTGTTGATTGCAAGCTGATTTTCCTCAATCAACACACAAATAAATATTAAAAACATTTAGAGAAATTGGTGATTTTATCAATGTAATGAGATTGAAAATATTAGGCTGTTATGACATTGACATTAAACTGATTGTCTAGCCTACTAACCAGATGTGTTAAAAATGGTGTTTCCTTTGTAGCCTATGCTTTTGAATTATCTGCTATTATGTTCTGTTCCTCAGACTTTCAGCTGAGAAAAAAATTGGCCCAAGGTCAAACCTATTGCTGACCCCTGATGTATATACATAGTTTAGCAGGAATAAGAGTGTGTCGGAAGTTGTCTCACCTAGGGCGGCAGAACGCCCTGGTGGAATCAGACAGACAGGTGTTTTCCCCATCTGAACGTGCACTAGCTGCTGGTGCATATGCGTGCGTACCGCTTATTGCGGACATTCCTGGCCTATATTATCAGAGACAGAGTGGCAATTCTCCAACTATCTACACTCAGTCCTAATGGCTGGCCTTCTGGAATGGTCTTAGATAAATGTCTATGGACATGTTCCTACTGGGACACCAGCACTCATCTTCTTCCCCAACTGCCTCACCCCTTTCAATCCACCCCATTCTATCCAACCTGTTCTCCCCTCCTTAACCTCCCTTCTTCATTAACCAACACTCAGCCCCAGTCAAGCCCCGGAGGCAGAGGTGTGCAGCAGAACGCCCACAACAAAGGGAAAGGGAGAGAGAGGAGAGAGTGGAGAGAGTGAGGGAGAGAGAGATGGCCGTCTGTCGTAAACAATGTGACCTTTATTCTAGCCATCTGTCTACAGCAACCATTATGACTCATCACTCCTAATGTAGCCTACTTCACACACTGCCTGATGCTAGGAGACTGTGTGCCAGACCTGGGTTCAAAGTAGTTTAAATATTTGAAATACTTTGTGTGTTTGCTTGAGCCAGCCTTGTGTATAAAGCTGGATTTGCACTTTTAGGACTATTTTATTGGTTTCATTTCACCAGGGAAGTTCAATCAAGCCAAGAGAAAAGTATTTTAAATGATCTCAAATTCGATTTGAACTGAGGTCTGGTGTGTGTATGGAATAAATTGGCTTAGCTAACTTATGCAAAGAGTGCCAATGTAAAAAAACAACAACACCCTATTTCCTATGTAGTGCACTACTTTTGACCAGGGCCCATAACATTTAGAAGAAAAAAAAAAAGAGTTCCCAAAGGGTTCTTCAGCTGTCCCCATGGGATAATTTTTTTTTGGTTATAGGTTAAAAAAAAAAACTTTAAAAAACTTTTGGGTTCTTTATAGAACCCTTTGTGCAGAGGTTTCTACATGGGAACCAAAACGGTTCTAAATGCAACCAAAAAGGGTTCTTCAAAGGGTTCTCCTATGGGACAGCC
Organism: Oncorhynchus nerka; assembly: GCF_034236695.1. Lineage (NCBI taxonomy): Eukaryota > Metazoa > Chordata > Actinopteri > Salmoniformes > Salmonidae > Oncorhynchus > Oncorhynchus nerka. Next base: position 82,304,185 of record NC_088401.1, on the reverse strand, counting down.
GACAGGGAAGGGGCTGAGCTGGACGCAAGGAAAGAAACAAATCTCCAAAAACACCCCTAAGCTCAACTAGCCTACTTCAATACGCTAACTAACTAACCAAAAATACAGCGGGTGGTACGCCCAGTTCTAACTAGGGTATTTAGACAAACTATTCCTACGGGTAATGTATGCCCATGGGCGACTTGGCTTGGTACCCCCTTTTCCCACCATCAAACATACAGCCAAACACCATAACCAAAACATACTCACATAATACAGAACAAATGTGACATGTAGGAGCAAAAAGACAGCTCAATCTAAAGAGAGGAAGAGATTGATTGAGACACAGAGATGGAGCTCCACAGAAAACAACGGACTGGGTTTTTAAACCAAGGGAAAGGATGTGATTGGGTAGGAGAAAAGGAGGTGTCTTCTGATTGGCGACTGATTGGGGAATGATGATTGTCACCTGTGAGGAGGGGAGAAGGAGAGAAAAGAAATACACACAGGATACCTGTATCCTTAACACAGGCAATTACATCCCACATCACGACCAGGGAATTACACCCCACATCATGACCAGGGAGTTACACCCCTCATCATAGCCAGGGAGTTACACCCCACATCACAGCCAGGGAGTTACACCCCACATCATGACCAGGGAGTTACACCCCACATCATGACCAGGGAGTTACACCCCACATCATGACCAGGGAGTTACACCCCTCATCATAGCCAGGGAGTTACACCCCACATCACAGTCAGGGAGTTACACCCCACATCATGACCAGGGAGTTACACCCCACATCATGACCAGGGAGTTACACCCCACATCATGACCAGGGAGTTACACCCCTCATCATAGCCAGGGAGTTACACCCCACATCATGACCAGGGAGTTACACCCCACATCACAGTCAGGGAGTTACACCCCACATCACAGTCAGGGAGTTACACCCCACATCATGACCAGGGAGTTACACCCCTCATCATAGCCAGGGAGTTACACCCCACATCATGACCAGGGAGTTACACCCCACATCACAGTCAGGGAGTTACACCCCACATCAAAGCCAGGGAATTACACCCCACATCATGACCAGGGAGTTACACCCCACATCATGACCAGGGAGTTACACCCCACATCATGACCAGGGAGTTACACCCCACATCAAAGCCAGGGAATTACACCCCACATCATGACCAGGGAGTTACACCCCACATCATGACCAGGGAGTTACACCCCACATCATGACCAGGGAGTTACACCCCTCATCATGACCAGGGAGTTACACCCCACATCATGACCAGGGAGTTACACCCCACAACAAAGCCAGGGAGTTACACCCCACATCATAGCCAGGGAGTTACACCCCTCATCATGACCAGGGAGTTACACCCCTCATCATGACCAGGGAGTTACACCCCTCATCATGACCAGGGAGTTACACCCCACAACAAAGCCAGGGAGTTACACCCCACATCACAGCCAGGGAGTTACACCCCACATCACAGCCAGGGAGTTACACCCCACATCATGACCAGGGAGTTACACCCCACAACAAAGCCAGGGAGTTACACCCCACATCATAGCCAGGGAGTTACACCCCACATCATGACCAGGGAGTTACACCCCACATCATGACCAGGGAGTTACACCCCACATCACAGCCAGGGAGTTACACCCCACATCACAGCCAGGGAGTTACACCCCACATCATGACCAGGGAGTTACACCCCTCATCATAGCCAGGGAGTTACACCCCACATCATGACCAGGGAGTTACACCCCACATCATGACCAGGGAGTTACACCCCTCATCACAGTCAGGGAGTTACACCCCACAGCCAGGGATCACAACCAGGGAGTTACACCCCACATCATGACCAGGGAGTTACACCCCACATCATGACCAAGGAGTTACACCCCTCATCATAGCCAGGGAGTTACACCCCACATCATGACCAGGGAGTTACACCCCACATCATGACCAGGGAGTTACACCCCACATCATGACCAGGGAGTTACACCCCTCATCATAGCCAGGGAGTTACACCCCACATCACAGCCAGGGAGTTACACCCCACATCATGACCAGGGAGTTACACCCCTCATCATAGCCAGGGAGTTACACCCCACATCATGACCAGGGAGTTACACCCCACATCATGACCAGGGAGTTACACCCCACATCACAGTCAGGGAGTTACACCCCACATCATGACCAGGGAGTTACACCCCACATCATGACCAGGGAGTTACACCCCACATCATGACCAGGGAGTTACACCCCACATCATAGCCAGGGAGTTACACCCCACATCACAGTCAGGGAGTTACACCCCACATCATGACCAGGGAGTTACACCCCACATCATGACCAGGGAGTTACACCCCACATCATGACCAGGGAGTTACACCCCTCATCATGACCAGGGAGTTACACCCCTCATCATGACCAGGGAGTTACACCCCACATCACAGCCAGGGAGTTACACCCCACATCACAGCCAGGGAATTACACCCCACTGGGTCACACACACATAAACACAGGCAGGCATGTTCCAGGACAGGTGGTGGTGTGTTCAGAATCTGGACCACTTTTACTGCTGTCTAGTGTCCTAACATGGAGGCACTAAGTAGAGGTCCTGTTTGAATATTGTTACTAATAGCACACTTAAACCAGTATTTCAGTCCTGTTTGAGCCAGTCTCAAGGTCATGTGTATGCAGGCTTTGGTTCCAGACCAGCAATACCACACCACTAGATTGAACTGGATAATTAGTCAGTTGGTTGAATCAGGCTTTTGGTGGTGTTGTGTTTCATCAACTTCCCCCCCTTCTCAACCCTATTACCATGTCATTGCATCGTTACTAAAGAAGGCATACTCTGTGACAACATGTTAATATTATGATGTTTTTAGTGTAATTACTAATAACATTATGCCAGTATCTCTACTTGCACATCATCTGCACATCCATCACTCCAGTGTTAATGCTAGGTCCTATAGGGCCTATTTATTGCCTTACCTCCCTACTCTTCTACATTTGCACACACTGTACATAGAGGACGCTGGGACAATTGTACGTTGCCTAATGGGTTTCCCGGTCTCGGCCGGCTGCGACACAGCCCGGGATCGAACCTGGATCTGTAGTGGCGCCTCAAGCACTGCAGTTCCTTAGACCCCTGCGCCACTCAGGAGGCGCTTTGACCCGTTTAGTATGAAATATTACGTTGGACCGCTTTAGAATTATATATTACATTTGACTGCTTTAGAATTATATATTACATTTGACTGCTTTAGAATTATATATTACATTTGACTGCTTTAGAATTATATATTACATTTGACTGCTTTAGAATTATATATTACATTTGACTGCTTTAGAATTATATATTACATTTGACTGCTTTAGAATTCTATATTACATTTGACTGCTTTAGAATTATATATTACATTTGACTGCTTTAGAATTATATATTACATTTGACTGCTTTAGAATTATATATTACATTTGACTGCTTTAGAATTCTATATTACATTTGACTGCTTTAGAATTCTATATTACATTTGACTGCTTTAGAATTCTATATTACATTTGACCGCTTTAGAATTATATATTATTTTCAACTGCTTCAGTATGATAGATTTTGTTAGATTAGGGGTTAAGGTTAGGGTTAAGGTTAGGGTTAAGGTTAGGGTGAAGGTTAGGGATAGGAGTTAAGTTAAAGGGTTAAGGTTAGGGTTAAGGTTAGGGATAGGAGTTAAGTTAAAGGGTTAAGGTTAGGGGAAGGGTTAGTTAACATGCTAAGTAGTTTCAAATTTGCTAATTAGCTAAAATACTAAAGTTGTCTGTGATGAGGTTCAAACACGCAACCTTTGGGTTGCTAAACGTTCGTGTTGCTAAACGTTCGTGTTGCTAAACGTTCGTGTTGCTCAACGTTCGTGTTGCTAAACGTTCGTGTTGCTAAACGTTCGTGTTACTCAACGTTCGTGTTGCTAAACATTCGGCTAAACGTTTGTGTTGCTCAACGTTCGTGTTGCTCAACGTTCGTGTTGCTCAACGTTCGTGTTGCTCAACGTTCGTGTTGCTAAACATTCGTGTTGCTCAACGTTCGTGTTGCTAAACATTCGTGTTGCTAAACATTCGTGTTGCTAAACGTTCGTGTTGCTAAACGTTCGTGTTGCTCAACGTTCGTGTTGCTAAACGTTCGTGTTGCTCAACGTTCGTGTTGCTAAATGTTCGTGTTGCTAAACATTCGTGTTGCTAAACGTTCGTGTTGCTCACCGTTCGTGTTGCTAAACGTTCGTGTTGCTAAACGTTCGTGTTGCTAAACGTTCGTGTTGCTAAACATTCGTGTTGCTCAACGTTCGTGTTGCTAAACGTTCGTGTTGCTAAACGTTCGTGTTGCTTAACGCTACCTACATGTGCATATTACCTCAATTACCTAGACTAACCGGTGCCCCTTGTATATAGCCTCGCTACTGTTATTTTACTGCTGCTCTTGAATTATTATCCTACCAGGTGGCGTGGCGAGAATCCGTCTCCACACCACGTGCTCTCACCACTGGTGTCCCCCAGGGCTCTGTTCTAGGCCCTCTCCTATTCTCGCTATACACCAAGTCACTTGGCTCTGTCATAACCTCACATGGTCTCTCCTATCATTGCTATGCAGACGACACACAATTAATCTTCTCCTTTCCCCCTTCTGATGACCAGGTGGCGAATCGCATCTCTGCATGTCTGGCAGACATATCAGTGTGGATGACGGATCACCACCTCAAGCTGAACCTCGGCAAGACGGAGCTGCTCTTCCTCCCGGGGAAGGACTGCCCGTTCCATGATCTTGCCATCACGGTTGACAACTCCATTGTGTCCTCCTCCCAGAGCGCTAAGAACCTTGGCGTGATCCTGGACAACACCCTGTCGTTCTCAACTAACATCAAGGCGGTGGCCCGTTCCTGTAGGTTCATGCTCTACAACATCCGCAGAGTACGACCCTGCCTCACACAGGAAGCGGCGCAGGTCCTAATCCAGGCACTTGTCATCTCCCGTCTGGATTACTGCAACTCGCTGTTGGCTGGGCTCCCTGCCTGTGCCATTAAACCCCTACAACTCATCCAGAACGCCGCAGCCCGTCTGGTGTTCAACCTTCCCAAGTTCTCTCACGTCACCCCGCTCCTCCGCTCTCTCCACTGGCTTCCAGTTGAAGCTCGCATCCGCTACAAGACCATGGTGCTTGCCTACGGAGCTGTGAGGGGAACGGCACCTCAGTACCTCCAGGCTCTGATCAGGCCCTACACCCAAACAAGGGCACTGCGTTCATCCACCTCTGGCCTGCTCGCCTCCCTACCACTGAGGAAGTACAGTTCCCGCTCAGCCCAGTCAAAACTGTTCGCTGCTCTGGCCCCCAATGGTGGAACAAACTCCCTCACGACGCCAGGACAGCGGAGTCAATCACCACCTTCCGGAGACACCTGAAACCCCACCTCTTTAAGGAATACCTAGGATAGGATAAAGTAATCCTTCACCCCCCCCCGTTTTTTTTTACACTTTTTAATGATCTATTTTTTACTTAACACTTATTTTTCTTAAAACTGCTGTAGCGGGTGCGTAATGGGCGGCAGAGAAATCAGGCCCAGGAGAGCAGAACTGGGTGATAACCGGAGATTTATTAAGCAAAACCAACGGCATCCAGAACAACAAGATAAATAGGCACAAAAATAACCTGTGGTGCGCTCCCGGGGAACGTGCACAAGCACTACAATAAACAATCCCACACAAAGACATGTGGGGAACAGAGGGTTAAATACACAACAAGTAATGAGGGAAATGAAAACCAGGTGTGAGGAAAAACAAGACAAAACACATGGAAAATTAAAAGTGGATCGATGATGGCTAGAAGACCGGTGATGCCGAGCGCCGCCCGAACAAGGAGAGGACCCGACTTCGACAACTTCATTGTTGGTTAAGGGTTTGTAAGAAAGCCTTCCCTCCCCCTAAAAAAAACTGTTGTATTTGAAGAGTTATCCTCTAGCATTTTAGTTCATATAATCTATCCCCCCAAAAATGAAAATTCACATCATTCAATTCACAGCGATGCTGGGTTGTCTTGGGCTGCAAACCCTCGTCTAGAGGAGCTGGTGGTCTGTGCCAACAAGCTGCAGACATTGGATTAGGATCAGTTCAGGATTGCTGAACGCTGTAAGAGCCTGTCAACCATTGGTCTTGGCCAGTGTGAGGTCACCTGTAGAGGCTTTGTGGATTTTGTGAAGATGTGTGGGAAGAGATTAACTCAGATGTCCATCATGGAGGAGGTCCTGGTGCCTGATGATGATTATAGTGACATAGAACAGATACACACACCTGGGATGCATGTGGTACCCTGTTATGATGCCTACCTGGTAGAGACAGAGAGATGGAGAGAGAGACCTACAGAGACCTATTGACAGGAACTTCTATATGTGATTGTATGTCTATTGTATGGGTCCTGACATAATGCTCTCCTAGACGACAGAGAGAGAGAGATGTTCAAGACTATCAGAAAAGGAAGTCCTTTAACTGAACTGTAACGGGTCTGTCTGTTCCAGGACATACAGTGCACACTTGGGCTCGATTCAATCCGCATCGCACAAGTTCAGATTTACAACGTGATTGAAATTCAAAAGGCAATGTTCCCTCTTTAGCGGAGACTGCATTCACGGTAAACATTCACAGTAAACATTCACAGTAAACATTCACGGTAAACATTCACTGTAAACATTCACGGTAAACATTCACTGTAAACATTCACTGTAAACATTCACGGTAAACATTCACGGTAAACATTCACGGTAAACATTCACTGTAAACATTAACGGTAAACATTCACGGTAAACATTCACTGTAAACATTCACGGTAAACATTCACTGTAAACATTCACTGTAAACATTCACTGTAAACATTCACGGTAAACATTCACGGTAAACATTCACGGTAAACATTCACGGTAAACATTCACTGTAAACATTCACGGTAAACATTCACGGTAAACATTCACGGTAAACATTCACTGTAAACATTCACGGTAAACATTCACTGTAAACATTCACTGTAAACATTCACGGTAAACATTCACTGTAAACAGTGTATATGTCTGCTCAATCGGATTTTACCTTTACATTTCAATTGTGCGGAATCTGTAATGCTTCATTCAGCGTTCAGATTGAATAGTGCTTCTTGTCTCTATTTTTAAACACGCATATGTTATTTGTTTTTCCGTCTGTGGATTCTGTGATTAATTTTGTGTTCCAGGAGAAATGACAGGAAAGGCCAAAGGAATGATAAGTAGTTTCTCCTAAATGTCATTATACAAAACAGGTTGTTAACATGGATTTACCTTCCAATTATTTTGTCGTTCCAGGTTTATGACTGGAAAATGTATTGAAAAGTCCTATTCAATATCACCCCAGTTCTCAATAACAAAGCCTCATGGAGATGCTGATGTATAACTGAACCTCTTCCTGTTATGTGTTATGTCCTGCAGTCTGGGTTTCAGGAATACTAGGAATACTACTGTATGTAAGTTAGTGACCTCTATAGTGAGGCCAGCCTGGAGGAGGGGGTGAGGCTAGCCAGCCTGGTAATGATCTGGAGGGGGGTGATCTGGGAGGAGGGGTGAGGCTAGCCAGCTTGGTAATGATCTGGAGGGGGGTGATCTGGGAGGAGGGGTGAGGCCAGCCAGCCTGGTAATGATCTGGGAGGAGGGGGTGAGGCCAGCCAGCCTGGTAATGATCTGGGAGGAGGGGGTGAGGCCAGCCAGCCTGGTAATGATCTAGGAGGAGGGGGTGAGGCCAGCCAGCCTGGTAATGATCTGGGAGGAGGGGTGAGGCCAGCCAGCCTGGTAATGATCTGGGAGGAGGGGTCAGGCCAGCAAGCCTGGTAATGATCTGGGAGGAGAGGTGAGGCCAGTCAGTTTTGTAATGATCTGGGAGGAGTGGTCAGGCAAGCCTGCCTGGTAATGATCTGGGGAGGGGTGATCTGGGGGAGGGGCTGAGGCCAGGAAGCCTGGTAATGATCTGGGGGAGGGGCTGAGGCCAGGAAGCCTGGTAATGATCTGGGAGGAGGGGGTGAGGCCAGCCAGCCTGGTAATGATCTGGGAGGAGGGGTGAGGCCAGCCAGCCTGGTAATGATCTGGGGGAGGGGGCGATCTGGGAGGAGGGGTAAGGCCAGTCAGTTTGGTAATGATCTGGGAGGAGGGTGTAAGGCCAGTCAGTTTGGTAATGATCTGGGAGGAGGGGGTAAGGCCAGTCAGTTTGGTAATGATCTGGGAGGAGGGGGAAAGGCCAGTCAGTTTGGTAATGAACTGGGAACAGAGGGTAAGGCCAGTCAGTTTGGTAATGATCTGGGAGGAGGGGGTAAGGCCAGTCAGTTTGGTAATGATCTGGGAGGAGGGGGTAAGGCCAGTCAGTTTGGTAATGATCTGGGAGGAGGGGTCAGGCCATTCTGGCTGGGCTATATACAGGGGGTACCTATACAGAGTTAATGTCCTGGGCTACGGGTTAGTCAATGTAGTTGTAACAGACATATGGCACCAAATGCCCTCTGATCAGACATTTCACGTTTGTCAGTTTTACCATGCCAACGGCCTCCATGCACAACACTGTCAATGATTGAATCATGGTGTGGGTTGTTTGTGGGCTACATACGGTATCACCCTCATCAGTAAACATGAGATATCACTTCAATGACATTGTTCCAATTCTCAAATGACCTTATTGCAGTTCCCATATCAGCCACTAGAGAGCAGAGATGTTCCAAGAAGAAGGAGGCGGTAGAGTGGTAGTACTATAAAATGCATTTGACCAATGGAATCACAGCTAGACCTTCTCACCAGAAGCCTGTTGAGAACACACTTGAATTAAACAAATGCTCAACATGAACTTTACCATTAATATGTTCCTTCCCATGATGTTTCTCTTTCTTTGATTAATACATTTTCAGGTGATCGCATCCCATTTACAAATCTCAAATGTATGTGGGTCTATTTATTTATTTTATTTAAACTTTATTTAACTAGGGAGGTCAGTTAAGAACAAATTATTATTTACAATGACGGCTTAGGAACAGTGGGTTAACTGCCTTGTTCAGGGGCAGAGCAACAGATTTTTACCTTGGCAGCTCGGGGATTCAATCTAGCAACCTTTCAGTTACTGTCCCAACGCTCTAACCACTAGGCTACCTGTAAAATAACTTACGTTAAATCAATCAAATACATACATTTATTGACGTTGAACCATTAAAAAAAGAGACGGAAGGAAAAGACGAAGGAATCTCAGACAGGCCAGCCTTATTTCAATCTCTGTTTGTTGTTTTCTTCCTGACACCTTCATGCATAACTGTTCTAAATGTTACGAATCTAGACACAGGAACTGTGTTCCAAATGGCACCATATTCCCCTTCTGACCAGATTGGGCCCTGGTCAAAAGTAGTGCACTATGTAGGGAGTAGGGTGCCATTTGGAGAAAGAAAAAAATCCATGACCTGAAAATGCCGCTACACGATGCACCATCTGCAGTGTACCAACTACGTCACGACGGGTAGCTTGGGAGTTGGACAGGGACACGTGAGTTAAGGTATGGTGTGACTGTGTGCTTCAGAGGCCACAGAGCAAGAGGTGAAGTGGATTTGGAGCGTCCGTCCATTGAGAAAATTACACTCAGGTGTCTAGGTCAGACTGTGTCCCAAATGGCTCCCTATCACCTATACAGTGCACTACTTTTGACCAGGGACCATAGCACTATATAGGGAATAGGGTGCCATAAATGACGCAACCTAGGTGATGCGGGTTCATTTGAAATAAAACATATTAAGTGCATTGTTCTGGAAAAGTGTAGGTTGGGTTTTTGGAGATGGGCGTAAGGGTGGGTTGGGAGGTGCAGGGTGGGGAAATGAAGGCGAGACTGATTGGGTTACTAGTGAGTAGAGTAACAGGCTACTGTGTTTCATACGGAGGCTTGTTCTAAAGGGAAGTGAAGAGAGGTGAGTGGTGCCTCCTGTTTGAAGGGGAAGAGAGGAGAGGAGAGGAGAGTGAGAGGAGAGTGGAATACCTAGGATAGGATAAAGTAATCCTTCTCCCCCCCCCCATCCCCCCCCTTAAAAGACCTAGATGCACTATTGTAAAGTGGCTGTTCCACTGGATGTCATAAGGTGAAAGCACCAATTTGTAAGTCGCTCTGGATAAGAGCGTCTGCTAAATGACTTAAATGTAAATGTAAATGTAATGTAAATGTGGTGCCTCCTGTTTGAAGGGGAAGAGAGGAGAGTGGTGCCTCCTGTTTGAAGGGGAAGAGAGGAGAGTGGTGCCTCCTGTTTGAAGGGGAAGAGAGGAGAGTGGTGCCTCCTGTTTGAAGGGGAAGAGAGGAGAGTGGTGCCTCCTGTTTGAAGGGGAGTGAGGAGAGGAGAGTGGTGCCTCCTGTTTCAAGGGGAAGAGAGGAGAGGAGAGGGGTGCCTCCTGTTTCAAGGGGAAGAGAGGAGAGGAGAGGGGTGCCTCCTGTTTCAAGGGGAAGAGAGGAGAGGAGAGGGGTGCCTCCTGTTTCAAGGGGAAGAGAGGAGAGGAGAGGGGTGCCTCCTGTTTCAAGGGGAAAGAGGAGGAGAGGGGTGCCTCCTGTTTCAAGGGGAAGAGAGGAGAGGAGAGGGGTGCCTCCTGTTTCAAGGGGAGTGAGGAGAGGAGAGTGGTGCCTCCTGTTTCAAGGGGAAGAGAGGAGAGGGGTGCCTCCTGTTTCAAGGGGAAGAGAGGAGAGGAGAGGGGTGCCTCCTGTTTCAAGGGGAAGAGAGGAGAGGAGAGGGGTGCCTCCTGTTTCAAGGGGAAGAGAGGAGAGGAGAGGGGTGCCTCCTGTTTCAAGGGGAAGTGAGGAGAGGAGAGTGGTGTCTCCTGTTTCAAGGGGAGTGAGGAGAGGAGAGTGGTGCCTCCTGTTTCAAGGGGAAGAGAGGAGAGGGGTGCCTCCTGTTTCAAGGGGAGTGAGGAGAGGAGAGTGGTGCCTCCTGTTTCAAGGGGAAGAGAGGAGAGGAGAGGTGTGCCTCCTGTTTCAAGGGGAGTGAGGAGAGGAGAGTGGTGCCTCCTGTTTCAAGGGGAGTGAGGAGAGGAGAGTGGTGCCTCCTGTTTGAAGGGGAAGGGAAGAGAGGAGAGTGGTGCCTCCTGTTTGAAGGGGAAGTGAGTAGAGGAGAGTGGTGCCTCCTGTTTGAAGGGGAAGGGAAGAGAGGAGATTGGTGCTTCCTGTTTGAAGGGGAAGAGAGGAGAGTGGTGCCTCCTGTTTGAAGGGGAAGAGAGGAGAGGAGAGTGGTGCCTCCTGTTTGAAGGGGAAGAGAGGAGAGTGGTGCCTCCTGTTTGAAGGGGAAGAGAGGAGAGTGGTGCCTCCTGTTTGAAGGGGAAGAGAGGAGAGTGGTGCCTCCTGTTTCAAGGGGAGTGAGGAGAGGAGAGTGGTGCCTCCTGTTTCAAGGGGAAGAGAGGAGAGGAGAGGGGTGCCTCCTGTTTCAAGGGGAAGAGAGGAGAGGAGAGGGGTGCCTCCTGTTTCAAGGGGAAGAGAGGAGAGGAGAGGGGTGCCTCCTGTTTCAAGGGGAAGAGAGGAGAGGAGAGGGTGCCTCCTGTTTCAAGGGGAAGTGAGGAGAGGAGAGTGGTGCCTCCTGTTTCAAGGGGAAGAGAGGAGAGGAGAGGGGTGCCTCCTGTTTCAAGGGGAAGAGAGGAGAGGAGAGGGGTGCCTCCTGTTTCAAGGGGAGTGAGGAGAGGAGAGTGGTGCCTCCTGTTTCAAGGGGAAGAGAGGAGAGGGGTGCCTCCTGTTTCAAGGGGAGTGAGGAGAGGAGAGTGGTGCCTCCTGTTTCAAGGGGAAGAGAGGAGAGGAGAGGTGTGCCTCCTGTTTCAAGGGGAGTGAGGAGAGGAGAGTGGTGCCTCCTGTTTCAAGGGGAGTGAGGAGAGGAGAGTGGTGCCTCCTGTTTGAAGGGGAAGTGAGTAGAGGAGAGTGGTGCCTCCTGTTTGAAGGGGAAGGGAAGAGAGGAGATTGGTGCTTCCTGTTTCAAGGGGAAGAGAGGAGAGGAGAGGGGTGCCTCCTGTTTCAAGGGGAAGTGAGGAGAGGAGAGTGGTGCCTCCTGTTTCAAGGGGAAGAGAGGAGAGGAGAGGGGTGCCTCCTGTTTCAAGGGGAAGAGAGGAGAGGAGAGGGGTGCCTCCTGTTTCAAGGGGAGTGAGGAGAGGAGAGTGGTTCCTCCTGTTTCAAGGGGAAGAGAGGAGAGGGGTGCCTCCTGTTTCAAGGGGAGTGAGGAGAGGAGAGTGGTGCCTCCTGTTTCAAGGGAAGAGAGGAGAGGAGAGGTGTGCCTCCTGTTTCAAGGGGAGTGAGGAGAGAGGGAGAGTGGTGCCTCCTGTTTCAAGGGGAGTGAGGAGAGGAGAGTGGTGCCTCCTGTTTGAAGGGGAAGTGAGTAGAGGAGAGTGGTGCCTCCTGTTTGAAGGGGAAGGGAAGAGAGGAGATTGGTGCTTCCTGTTTGAAGGGGAAGAGAGGAGAGTGGTGCCTCCTGTTTGAAGGGGAAGAGAGGAGAGGAGAGTGGTGCCTCCTGTTTGAAGGGGAAGAGAGGAGAGTGGTGCCTCCTGTTTGAAGGGGAAGAGAGGAGAGTGGTGCCTCCTGTTTGAAGGGGAAGAGAGGAGAGTGGTGCCTCCTGTTTCAAGGGGAGTGAGGAGAGGAGAGTGGTGCCTCCTGTTTCAAGGGGAAGAGAGGAGAGGAGAGGGGTGCCTCCTGTTTCAAGGGGAAGAGAGGAGAGGAGAGGGGTGCCTCCTGTTTCAAGGGGAAGAGAGGAGGAGAGGGGTGCCTCCTGTTTCAAGGGGAAGAGAGGAGAGGAGAGGGGTGCCTCCTGTTTCAAGGGGAAGAGAGGAGAGGAGAGGGGTGCCTCCTGTTTCAAGGGGAAGTGAGGAGAGGAGAGTGGTGCCTCCTGTTTCAAGGGGAAGAGAGGAGAGGAGAGGGGTGCCTCCTGTTTCAAGGGGAAGAGAGGAGAGGAGAGGGGTGCCTCCTGTTTCAAGGGGAAGAGAGGAGAGGAGAGGGGTGCCTCCTGTTTCAAGGGGAAGAGAGGAGAGGAGAGGGGTGCCTCCTGTTTCAAGGGGAGTGAGGAGAGGAGAGTGGTGCCTCCTGTTTCAAGGGGAAGAGAGGAGAGGGGTGCCTCCTGTTTCAAGGGGAGTGAGGAGAGGAGAGTGGTGCCTCCTGTTTCAAGGGGAAGAGAGTAGAGGAGAGGTGTGCCTCCTGTTTCAAGGGGAGTGAGGAGAGGAGAGTGGTGCCTCCTGTTTCAAGGGGAGTGAGGAGAGGAGAGTGGTGCCTCCTGTTTCAAGGGGAGTGAGGAGAGGAGAGTGGTGCCTCCTGTTTGAAGGGGAAGGGAAGAGAGGAGAGTGGTGCCTCCTGTTTGAAGGGGAAGTGAGTAGAGGAGAGTGGTGCCTCCTGTTTGAAGGGGAAGGGAAGAGAGGAGATTGGTGCTTCCTGTTTGAAGGGGAAGAGAGGAGAGTGGTGCCTCCTGTTTGAAGGGGAAGATAGGAGAGGAGAGTGGTGCCTCCTGTTTGAAGGGGAAGAGAGGAGAGTGGTGCCTCCTGTTTGAAGGGGAAGAGAGGAGAGTGGTGCCTCCTGTTTCAAGGGGAGTGAGGAGAGGAGAGTGGTGCCTCCTGTTTCAAGGGGAAGAGAGGAGAGGAGAGGGGTGCCTCCTGTTTCAAGGGGAAGAGAGGAGAGGAGAGGGGTGCCTCCTGTTTCAAGGGGAAGAGAGGAGAGGAGAGGGGTGCCTCCTGTTTCAAGGGGAAGTGAGTAGAGGAGAGTGGTGCCTCCTGTTTGAAGGGGAAGGGAAGAGAGGAGATTGGTGCTTCCTGTTTGAAGGGGAAGAGAGGAGAGTGGTGCCTCCTGTTTCAAGGGGAAGAGAGGAGAGGAGAGGGGTGCCTCCTGTTTCAAGGGGAAGAGAGGAGAGGAGAGGGGTGCCTCCTGTTTCAAGGGGAGTGAGGAGAGGAGAGTGGTGCCTCCTGTTTCAAGGGGAAGAGAGGAGAGGGGTGCCTCCTGTTTCAAGGGGAGTGAGGAGAGGAGAGTGGTGCCTCCTGTTTCAAGGGGAAGAGAGGAGAGGAGAGGTGTGCCTCCTGTTTCAAGGGGAGTGAGGAGAGGAGAGGGGTGCCTCCTGTTTCAAGGGGAGTGAGGAGAGGAGAGTGGTGCCTCCTGTTTCAAGGGGAAGTGGAGAGAGGAGAGTGGTGCCTCCTATTTTAAGGGGAAGAGAGGAGAGGAGAGTGGTGCCTCCTCTTTGAAGGGGAAGTGGAGAGAGCAGAGTGGTGCCTCTCTGCCTGTGCTATATTTTAGTATTCCATTAGAAAGGAAACTTGACACAACATCTGACACCAGAAGATAGAGACAAGCGGTGACACTTTGAGTCGTTAGAAAAATACAGCTTTTTGGACATTACTTCATGCATCATCGTTATTGCACACTGGAACACACATCCAGATATGAGCCAATATAGTGTCCACAGTAGAGTGGCATTGTAATAAATATAATTCATTATGCATTGCTCCTGTGCATGTTTTGTACTGATGGATGTCCCAGGTTTCCCTAGGATCCCCCAGGTTACCCCAGGATCCCCCAAGTTCCCTCAGGATCCCCCAGGTTCCCCCAGGATCCCCCAGGTTCCCCCAAGTTCCCCCAGGATCCCCCAAGTTCCCTCAGGATCCCCCAGGTTCCCCCAGGTTCCCTCAGGATCCCCCAGGTTCCCTCAGGATCCCCCAGGTTCCCTCAGGATCCCCCAGGTTCCCCCAGGTTCCCCCAGGATCCCCCAGGTTCCCCCAGGATCCCCCAGGTTCCCTCAGGATCCCCCAGGTTCCCACACGAACTCCCAGGTTCTCAAGATCGAAAGGGGTTCAGTGATCTCTTGGAGATGAAGTTCATCGTAAAGCCACTTTTTGTGACATCGCATTTTGTCGGGGGGACTCTGATTGGGGTAGGGGGCAGTAGTGGGGACTCTGATTGCCCAGAGAAGGAGCCTGTTCCTGGGTCTGTTCCTGCCCCCCCCTCTCCCATGTGCTCCCTCCCCTGAGACCCCTCCACTCCCTAATCCACTGTTCCCTGATGGGGGGTTCCAGCCGCTCCAGATGCCTGGCCCGTACGAGGGGATAGGGGGCTCAGCATACGGTATGTGTACCTGGGAGAAAGAGAGAGCGAGAGAGAGGGTGTGTGGTGATGGTGGGGGTGGTGGTGGTGGAGGGAAAGTAGGACAGTATCAAATATGCACCCCTTTGATGTAAATCAGCACTGTGAATATGGCTCTCGTTCTTAGCTCTGTGTGCTCTGAGCTGTGTGTATGTGTGTGTGTGCGTGTGTGCCTTCCTGCGTGCTTGCGCTTGTGTGTGCATGCAAGCGCTTGTGTGATTGCATGCCCGCTAGTGTGTGTGTGTGTCAAGACCGTGAATATGAAGCTCGTTCAGGGGCTTGGACTCGACTCAGAGAGAGAAGAGAGGCTGAGCCCAAACACACCCCTGTATCTCCACAGAGAAATGTAGACATATCCATATTCTAATGTAACCAATGAGATGCGGCCCTGCATTACTGTTATTAAGGTCTCTGTGCATTCAGAACCCCTTCATTTGTTGTTGATACGTTACAGCCTTATTCTAAAATGTAATATCATTTTTTCCATCATCAATCTACACACATTACCCCATAATGACAAAGCAAAAACAAATATTATACTGAAATATCACATTTACAGTATTCAGACCCTTTACTCAGTACTTTGTTGAAGCACCTTTGAAGGTGTTGAAGCACCTTCTTGGGTTTGACGCTACAAGTTTGGCACACCTGTATTTGGGGAGTTTCCCCCATTCTTCTCTGCAGATCCTCTTAAGCTCTGTCAGGTTGGATGGGGAGCGTCGCTGCACAGCTGTTTTCAGTCCGGGCTCTAGCTGGGTCACTCAAGGACATTCAAAGACTTGTCCCGAAGCCACTCCTGCGTTGTCTTAGCTGTGTGCTTAGGGTCGTTGTCCTGTTGGAAGGTGAACCTTCGCATCGAGTCTGATGTCCTGAGCGCTCTGGAGCAGGTTTCCATCAAGGATCTCTCTGTACTTTGCTCCGTTCATCTTTGCCTTGATCCTGACTAGTCACCCAGTCCCTGCTGCTGTAAAACATCAACACAGCATGATGCTGCCACCACCATGCTTCACCATAGGGATGGTGCCAGGTTTCCTCCAGACATGATGCTGCCACCACCATGCTTCACCGTAGGGATGGTGCCAGGTTTCCTCCAGACATGATGCTGCCACCACCATGCTTCACAGTAGTAATGGTACCAGGTTTCCTCCAGACATGATGCTGCCACCACCATGCTTCACAGTAGTAATGGTACCAGGTTTCCTCCAGACATGATGCTGCCACCACCATGCTTCACAGTAGTAATGGTACCAGGTTTCCTCCAGACATGATGCTGCCACCACCATGCTTCACCGTAGGGATGGTGCCAGGTTTCCTCCAGTCCATTGTGGACACACACACCGCCTGGAAAACACATTATAGAGTTGGCTGTTATTTGTAGGCTGTTATTTGTAGGCTGTTATTTGTACGCTGCAATTCATTTCAGAAAGTTACTCCCTTCATTCTATCCTTGTTGACTCCCAGAGGGGAGGGGACAACTTTTTGGAATGTTTAGGAATTACATGGAACCATAGAAGATTCTGTTGTTGTTGTTTAGGGTGGATTTCTATTTTTTTTAGATTTTGATTTAACCTTTAACCTTCTAGGCAAGTCAGTTAAGAACAAATTCTTATTTTACAATGACAGCCTACCCCGGCCAAACCCTCCCCTAACCTGGACGACGCTGGGCAAATTGTGCGCCATCCTATGGGACTCCCGATCACGGCCGGTTGTGATACAGCCCGGGATCGAACCAGGGTCTGTAGTGACGCCTCTAGCACTGAAATGCAGTGCCTCAGACCGCTGTGCCACTCACATCATTTATTTATAATGTCAGGGAGGGGAGAAGTGTCCTGTCCAGCCACAGTGCTGTGTAGTTGACTCATGTGTGTGATTTCACACCAGCATTAATTACCAGGACGGTGTGCTTCCATTACATTCATCCTCTCTGGATGTAAATGACTGGAGGAACCTGTTTATAGAGACTGAAGACTCTTCTACTGGCCTGGATGAGTCTGTTTATAGAGACTGAAGAGTCTTCTACTGGCCTGGATGAGTCTGTTTATAGAGACTGAAGAGTCTTCTACTGGCCTGGATGAGTCTGTTTATAGAGACTGAAGTGCCTTCTTCTGGCCTGGATGAGTCTGTTTATAGAGACTGAAGACTCTTCTACTGGCCTGGATGAGTCTGTTTATAGAGACTGAAGACTCATCTACTGGCCTGGATGAGTCTGTTTATAGAGACTGAAGAGTCTTCTACTGGCCTGGATGAGTCTGTTTATAGAGACTGAAGACTCATCTACTGGCCTGGATGAGTCTGTTTATAGAGACTGAAGAGTCTTCTACTGGCCTGGATGAGTCTGTTTATAGAGACTGAAGACTCTTCTACTGGCCTGGATGAGTCTGAAGACTCTTCTTCTGGCCTGGAGGATGCAGAC
>NC_088401.1:82274114-82284114 GCF_034236695.1 Oncorhynchus nerka | reverse complement strand
AAAGAGAGAGCAAGAGAGAGCAAGAGAGAGAGCAAGAGAGAGAGCAAGAGAGAACAAGAGAGAGAGCAAGAGAGAGCAAGAGAGAGAGAAAGAGAGAGCAAGAGAGAGAGAAAGAGAGTACAAGAGAGAGCAAGAGAGAGAGCAAGAGAGAGAGCAAGAGAGAGCAAGAGAGAGAGCAGGAGAGAGCAAGAGAGAGAGCAAGAGAGAGAGAAAGAGAGAGCAAGAGAGCGTAAGATAGAGCGAGAGCAAGAGAGAACAAGAGAGAGAGAGAGCAAGAGAGAGAGAGCAAGAGAGAGAGCAAGAGAGAGCAAGAGAGAACAAGAGAGTACACAGCGGCAGAATACCTGACCACTGTGACTGACCCAAAATTAAGGAAAGCTTTGACTATGTACAGACTCAGTGAGCATAGCCTTGCTATTGAGAAAGGCCGCCGTAGGCAGACATGGCTCTCAAGAGAAGACAGGCTATGTGCTCACTGCCCACAAAATGAGGTGGAAACTGAGCTGCACTTCCTAACCTCCTGCCCAAATGTATGACCATATTAGAGAGACATATTTCCCTCAGATTACACAGATCCACCAAGAAATCGAAAACAAATCCAATTTTGATAAACTCCCATATCTACTGGGTGAAATTCCACAGTGTGTCATCACAGCAGCAAGATTTGTGACCTGTTGCCACGAGAAAAGGGCAACCAGTGAAGAACAAACACCATTGTAAATACAACCCATATTTATGCTAATTTATTTTCCCTTGTATACCTTAACCATTTGTACATTGTTAAAACACTGTATATATATAATATGACATTTGTAATGTCTTTATTGTTTTGAAACTTCTGTATGTGTAATGTTTACTGTTCATTTTTATTGTTTATTTCACTTTATATATTCACTTTATATATTATCTACCTCACTTGCTTGTTAACACGTTTCCCATGCCAATGCATGTTTCCCATGCCAATAATGCCAATAAAGCCCTTGAATTGAATTGAATTGAATTGAGAGAGAGAGAGAGAGAGAGAGAGAGAGGGAGAGAGAGAGAGAGAAAGAGAGTGCAAGAGAGAGAGCAAGAGAGAGCAAAAGAGAGCAAGAGAACAAGAGAGAGATAAAGAGAGATAAAGAGAGATAAAAAGCAAGAGAGAGAGAGAGAGAGAGAGAGAGAGAGAGAGAGAGAGAGAGAGACAGAGAGAGAGAGAGAGAGAGAGAGATATGCCAGACTTAATGGTCTGCTCAGCTCATGGTGCTTTAGAGAGGACAGGAAAGAAGAGGAGGGTTTGGCTAAGTGGAATGATTACTAAGTGGAATGATTACTAAGTGGAATGATTACTAACAACCTCAATGCTGTACATTCTGATCCGCAGGAGAATACTCTACAGTGCAGTCTGATTGACTGGGTAGATGAAATGGGAGTGGAATTGTTTCAAAGACTTCTCACAGAAACAGAAGTCTAATGATAAGGAAATGTAAGGAAATCACAAGGAAATGTAAGGAAATCCCAAGGAAATGTAAGGAAATCCCAAGGAAATGCCGGGCTTTATCTAGAGTAAATGTCATGTCCCCCAGTGATGTGAAATGAACTGCAGCACACATCCAAATCAATCAATCACTGTCCATCCACACACACACACACACACACACACACACACACACACACACACACACACACACACACACACACACACACACACACACACACACACACACACACACACACACACACACACACACACACACACACACACACACACACAACTGTTTATTCAGTAAAAACAAAGAAGAAATGAAATTAAGATAAATCTTATTTAATAAAGGACCTAAATCAACACAACTACTAGATCACTAGATCACTAGATCACTAGATCACTAGATCACTAGATAGATCACTAGATCACTAGATCACTAGATCACTAGATCACTAGATCACTAGATCACTAGATCACTAGATCACTAGCTACAGTATATCATAACTACTAGATCACTAGCTACAGTATATCATAACTACTAGATCACTAGCTACAGTATATCATAACTACTAGATCACTAGCTACAGTATATCATAACTACTAGATCACTAGCTACAGTATATCATAACTACTAGATCACTAGCTACAGTATATCATAACTACTAGATCACTAGCTACAGTATATCATAACTACTAGATCACTAGCTACAGTATATCATAACTACTAGATCACTAGCTACAGTATATCATAACTACTAGATCACTAGCTACAGTATATCATAACTACTAGATCACTAGCTACAGTATATCATAACTACTAGATCACTAGCTACAGTATATCATAACTACTAGATCACTAGCTACAGTATATCATAACTACTAGATCACTAGCTACAGTATATCATAACTACTAGATCACTAGCTACAGTATATCATAACTACTAGATCACTAGCTACAGTATATCATAACTACTAGATCACTAGCTACAGTATATCATAACTACTAGATCACTAGCTACAGTATATCATAACTACTAGATCACTAGCTACAGTATATCATAACTACTAGATCACTAGCTACAGTATATCATAACTACTAGATAGCTACAGTATATCATAACTACTAGATCACTAGCTACAGTATATCATAACTACTAGATCAGCTACAGCTACTAGATCACTATCAGTATATCATAACTACTAGATCACTAGCTACAGTATATCATAACTACTAGATCACTAGCTACAGTATATCATAACTACTAGATCACTAGCTACAGTATATCATAACTACTAGATCACTAGCTACAGTATATCATAACTACTAGATCACTAGCTACAGTATATCATAACTACTAGATCACTAGCTACAGTATATCATAACTACTAGATCACTAGCTACAGTATATCATAACTACTAGATCACTAGCTACAGTATATCATGCACCAGGTACCAGTCCTTAGAGGCCCTCTCACACAGCACCCCAGGAGAGAGGGATGAACAGACAGGCCCTCTCACACAGCACCCCAGGAGAGAGGGATGAACAGAGAGGCCCTCTCACACAGCACCCCAGGAGAGAGGGATGAACTGACAGGCCCTCTCACACAGCACCCCAGGAGAGAGGGATGAACTGACAGGCCCTCTCACACAGCACCCCAGGAGAGAGGGATGAACAGACAGGCCCTCTCACACAGCACCCCAGGAGAGAGGGATGAACAGACAGGCCCTCTCACACAGCACCCCAGGAGAGAGGGATGAACAGAGAGGCCCTCTCACACAGCACCCCAGGAGAGAGGGATGAACAGAGAGGCCCTCTCACACAGCACCCCAGGAGAGAGGGATGAACAGACAGGCCCTCTCACACAGCACCCCAGGAGAGAGGGATGAACAGACAGGCCCTCTCACACAGCACCCCAGGAGAGAGGGATGAACAGACAGGCCCTCTCACACAGCACCCCAGGAGAGAAGGATGAACAGAGAGGCCCTCTCACACAGCACCCCAGGAGAGAGGGATGAACAGACAGGCCCTCTCACACAGCACCCCAGGAGAGAAGGATGAACAGACAGGCCCTCTCACACAGCACCCCAGGAGAGAGGGATGAACAGAGAGGCCCTCTCACACAGCACCCCAGGAGAGAGGGATGAACAGAGAGGCCCTCTCACACAGCACCCCAGGAGAGAGGGATGAACAGAGAGGCCCTCTCACACAGCACCCCAGGAGAGAGGGATGAACAGAGAGGCCCTCTCACACAGCACCCCAGGAGAGAGGGATGAACAGAGAGGCCCTCTCACACAGCACCCCAGGAGAGAGGGATGAACAGACAGGCCCTCTCACACAGCACCCCAGGAGGGATGAACAGAGAGGCCCTCTCACACAGCACCCCAGGAGAGAGGGATGAACAGACAGGCCCTCTCACACAGCACCCCAGGAGAGAGGGATGAACAGAGAGGCCCTCTCACACAGCACCCCAGGAGAGAGGGATGAACAGACAGGCCCTCTCACACAGCACCCCAGGAGAGAAGGATGAACAGACAGGCCCTCTCACACAGCACCCCAGGAGAGAAGGATGAACAGACAGGCCCTCTCACACAGCACCCCAGGAGAGAAGGATGAACAGACAGGCCCTCTCACACAGCACCCCAGGAGAGAAGGATGAACAGACAGGCCCTCTCACACAGCACCCCAGGAGAGAGGGATGAACAGACAGGCCCTCTCACACAGCACCCCAGGAGAGAGGGATGAACAGACAGGCCCTCTCACACAGCACCCCAGGAGAGAGGGATGAACAGACAGGCCCTCTCACACAGCACCCCAGGAGAGAGGGATGAACAGACAGGCCCTCTCACACAGCACCCCAGGAGAGAGGGATGAACAGACAGGCCCTCTCACACAGCACCCCAGGAGAGAAGGATGAAGAGACAGGCCCTCTCACACAGCACCCCAGGAGAGAAGGATGAACTGACAGGCCCTCTCACACAGCACCCCAGGAGAGAGGGATGAACAGACAGGGATGAACAGGGGGGGGTGGGGCAGACTGACACGCAAACCCAACACTAACAGATGTTTATGAAACAGATGAGCAGACACAACTAATTTGATCATACGATCAAATCATATGATTTGTCAACTGTCTTATAGGCTACTTAGAAATGTCTCCAAATGTGTCTGGATGTGTGGGCTGACCTTCTTTGCCAAACAGAGGATGAGTATTCCTTCCATGGCGCACCAGTCAAGGTGTCCAGAGGATGAGTAGTCCTTCCATGGCGTACCACTCAAGGTGTCCAGAGGATGAGTAGTCCTTCCATGGCACCAGTCAAGGTGTCCAGAGGATGAGTAGTCCTTCCATGGCGTACCACTCAAGGTGTCCAGAGGATGAGTAGTCCTTCCATGGCGTACCACTCAAGGTGTCCAGAGGATGAGTAGTCCTTCCATGGCGTACCAGTCAAGGTGTCCAGAGGATGAGTAGTCCTTCCATGGCACCAGTCAAGGTGTCCAGAGGATGAGTAGTCCTTCCATGGTGCCAGTCAAGGTGTCCAGAGGATGAGTAGTCCTTCCATGGTGCCAGTCAAGGTGTCCAGAGGATGAGTAGTCCTTCCATGGTGCCAGTCAAGGTGTCCAGAGGATGAGTAGTCCTTCCATGGTGCCAGTCAAGGTGTCCAGAGGATGAGTAGTCCTTCCATGGCACCAGTCAAAGTGTCTTTGAGTGCCATTCTTCTGGCTCCTGTCCAACCTGTTCTCTGTGGAGAGAACAAGATAAGTACCCAAAGTGATGTCCTGACCCAGGTAATATCTTAATGTAGCTGTACTAAAGTGGTAATCTGGTCCTGTGTAACCATGGTAATATCTTAATGTATCTGTACTAAAGTGGTAATCTGGTCCTGTGTAACCATGGTAATATCTTAATGTAGCTGTAGTAAAGTGGTACTGTGGTCCTGTGTAACCATGGTAATATCTTAATGTAGCATATAAAGTACATGGTAATATCTTAATGTAGCTGTAGTAAAGTGGTACTGTGGTCCTGTGTAACCATGGTAATATCTTAATGTAGCTGTACTAAAGTGGTAATGTGGTCCTGTGTAACATACAGTAACATATAGTACCACACAGTACCATACAGTACCACACAGTACCATACAGTAACATACAGTACCACACAGTACCACACAGTACCATACAGTACCACACAGTAACATACAGTACCATACAGTACCACACAGTAACATACAGTAACATACAGTACCACACAGTACCATACAGTAACATACAGTACCACACAGTACCACACAGTACCATACAGTACCACACAGTAACATACAGTACCATACAGTACCACACAGTAACATACAGTACCATACAGTACCACACAGTAACATACAGTAACATACAGTACCATACAGTACCATACAGTACCACACAGTAACATACAGTAACATACAGTACCATACAGTACCACACAGTACCACACAGTACCATACAGTACCACACAGTAACATACAGTAACATACAGTACCATACAGTACCACACAGTACCATACAGTAACATACAGTACTATACAGTATCACACAGTACCATACAGTACCATACAGTACCACACAGTACCATACAGTACCACACAGTACCATACAGTAACATACAGTACCATACAGTACCACACAGTACCATACAGTACCATACAGTAGCATACAGTACCATACAGTACCATACAGTACCACACAGTACCATACAGTACCATACAGTAGCATACAGTAACATACAGTACCACACAGTACCACACAGTACCACACAGTAACATACAGTACCATACAGTACCACACAGTAACATACAGTAACATACAGTACCACACAGTACCATACAGTAACATACAGTACCACACAGTACCACACAGTACCATACAGTACCACACAGTAACATACAGTACCATACAGTACCACACAGTAACATACAGTACCATACAGTACCACACAGTAACATACAGTAACATACAGTACCATACAGTACCATACAGTACCACACAGTAACATACAGTAACATACAGTACCACACAGTACCACACAGTACCATACAGTACCACACAGTAACATACAGTAACATACAGTACCATACAGTACCACACAGTACCATACAGTAACATACAGTACTATACAGTATCACACAGTACCATACAGTACCATACAGTACCACACAGTACCATACAGTACCACACAGTACCATACAGTAACATACAGTACCATACAGTACCACACAGTACCATACAGTACCATACAGTAGCATACAGTACCATACAGTACCATACAGTACCACACAGTACTTCTAAGCTTACCTGCAGTCCAGTCCCAAGAAGCTCCATAATGGTGTTGTCTGCCCCTTTGGTATACCTCACTATCTCTCTGGTGATTGGATGATGCAGCACCATCGACATCCTCTTCCTGTTGTGGTCAAAGGTCAGGGTGTCCAGCACCTGATAGGTCAGCTCCTACCGTAAGGTAACCTCACTGTGACGCTGTCTGGGGTACGGGCCAATAGGGTGAAGCCGTACGCCTTGGCAGCGTACACCAGGGCTGTCTCATCTGGACTCTCTGCCTCGTAGCATAGCTGATCAGCAGTGTCCACTACCAGCCCAGGTCTGGGGATGTTGGCTGGGGTAGAGACAGAGACAGAGACAGAGACAGAGACAGAGACAGAGAGAGGCAGTGACAGAGAGACAGAGACAGGGAGATAGACAGAGAGAGAGACAGACATGGGCAGTGACAGAGTCAGAGTCAGAGAGAGAGAGAGAGAGAGAGAGAGAGAGAGAGAGAGAGAGAGAGAGCGAGAGAGGCAGAGAAAGAGAGAGAGAGAGAGAGAGAGAGAGAGAGAGAGAGAGAGAGAGAGAGTAAAGCCCCTTGAATTGAATTGAATTGAATTGAATTGAGAGAGAGAGAGAGAGAGAGAGAGAGAGAGAGAGAGAGAGAGATAGACCTCCTGCCCAATGTATGACCATATTAGAGAGACATATTTCCCTCAGATTACACAGATCCACCAAGAATTCGAAAACAAATCCAATTTTGAAAAACTCCCATATCTACTGGGTGAAATTCCACAGTGTGTCATCACAGCAGCAAGATTTGTGACCTGTTGCCACGAGAAAAGGGCAACCAGTGAAGAACAAACACCATTGTAAATAAAACCCATATTTATGCTTATTTATTTTATATTGTGTCCTTTAACCATGTGTACATTGTTAAAACACTGTATATATATAATATGACATTTGTAATGTCTTTATTGTTTCGAAACTTCTGTATGTGTAATGTTTACTGTTAATTTTGATTGTTTATTTCACTTTATATATTAACTTTATATATTATCTACCTCACTTGCTTTGACAATGTTAACACGTTTCCCATGCCAATAAAGCCCTTGAATTGAATTGAATTGATAGACAGACAGACATAGGCAGTGACAGACAGAGAGATAGGTAGTGACTGAGACAGAGAGATAGGCAGTGACTGAGACAGAGAGATAGGCAGTGACTGAGACAGAGATATAGACAGTGACTGAGACAGAGAGATAGACAGTGACTGAGACAGAGAGATAGGCAGTGACTGAGACAGAGAGATAGACAGAGAGATAGAGATAGACAGAGAGATAGGTAGTGACTGAGACAGAGAGATAGGCAGTGACTGAGACAGAGAGATAGGCAGTGACTGAGACAGAGAGATAGACAGTGACTGAGACAGAGAGATAGGCAGTGACTGAGACAGAGAGATAGACAGAGAGATAGAGATAGGCAGTGACTGAGACAGAGAGATAGGTAGTGACTGAGACAGAGATATAGACAGAGAGATAGGTGGTGACTGAGACAGAGAGATAGGCAGTGACTGAGACAGAGAGATAGACAGAGAGATAGAGATAGACAGAAAGAGGCAGTGACTAAAGAGCAAAAACATATACAGGATCAAATACAAATCTTAGTATCAACTATTAAAGACTGCCAGAACCCACTGGATTCTCCAATTACCTTGAGTGTGCTACAGGACAAAATAAAAACCCTCCAACCCAAAAAGGCCTGTGGTGTTGATGGTATCCTTAATGAAATTATCAAATATACAGACAACAAATTCCAATATCTATACTAAAACTATTTAACATCATCCTTAGCTCTGGCATCTTCCCCAATATTTGGAACCAAGGACTGATCACCCCAATCCACAAAAGTGGAGACAAATTTGACCCCAATAACTACCGTGGAATATGCGTCAACAGTAACCTTGGGAAAATCCACAATCGTACATTTCCTCAACGAAAACAATGTACTGGGCAAATGTCAAATGGGCTTTTTATCAAATTACCATACAACACACAATGTATTCACCCTGCACACCCTAATTGACAACCAAACAAACCAAAAATAAAGGCAAAGTCTTCTCATGCTTTGTTGATTTCAAAAAAGCCTTTGACTCAATTTGGCATGAGGGTCTGCTATACAAATCGATGGAAAGTGGTGTTGGGGGCAAAACATACGACATTATTAAATCCATGTATAGAAACAACAAGTGTGTGGTTAAAATTGGCAAAACACACATTTCTTTCCACAGGGCCATGAGGTGAGACTGGGATGCAGCTTAAGCCCCACCCTCTTCAACATACAATGTACAGTGGGGCAAAAAAGTATTTAGTCAGCCACCAATTGTGCAAGTTCTCCTACTTAAAAAGATGAGAGAGGCCTGTAATTTTTTATCATAGATACACTTCAACTATGACAGACAAAATGAGAAAAAAACATCCAGAAAATCACATTGTAGGATTTTTAATGAATTTATTTGCAAATTGTGGTGGAAAATAAGTATTTGGTCACCTACAAACAAGCAAGATTTCTGGCTCTCACAGACCTGTAACTTCTTCTTTAAGAGGCTCCTATGTCCTCCACTCGTTACCTGTATTAATGGCACCTGTTTGAACTTGTTATCAGCATAAAAGACACCTGTCCACAACCTCAAACAGTCACACTCCAAACTCCACTATGGCCAAGACCAAAGAGCTGTCAAAGGACACCAGAAACAAAATTGTAGACCTGCACCAGGCTGGGAAGACTGAATCTGCAATAGGTAAGCAGCTTGGTTTGAAGAAATCAACTGTGGGAGCAATTATTAGGCAATGGAAGACATACCAGACCACTGATAATCTCCCTCGATCTGGGGCTCCACGCAAGATCTCACCCCGTGGGGTCAAAATGATCACAAGGACGGTGAGCAAAAATCCCAGAACCACACGGGGGGACCTAGTGAATGACCTGCAGAGAGCTGGGACCAAAGTAACAAAGCCTACCATCAGTAACACACTAAGCCGCCAGGGACTCAAATCCTGCAGTGCCAGACGTGTCCCCCTGCTTACGCCAGTACATGTCCAGGCTCGTCTGAAGTTTGCTAGAGAGCATTTGGATGATCCAGAAGAAGATTGGGAGAAGGTCATATGGTCAGATGAAACCAAAATATAACTTTTTGGTAAAAACTCAACTCGTCGTGTTTGCAGGACAAAGAATGCTGAGTTGC
>NC_088401.1:82234777-82268614 GCF_034236695.1 Oncorhynchus nerka | reverse complement strand
TCTACTGCTGCTATCTACTACTATCTACTGCTGCTATCTACTGCTATCTACTGCTGCTATCTACTGCTATCTACTGCTGCTATCTACTGCTATCTACTGCTGCTATCTACTGCTATCTACTGCTGCTATCTACTGCTGCTATCTACTGCTGCTATCTACTGCTATCTACTACTACTATCTACTGCTGCTATCTACTACTATCTACTACTGCTATCTACTACTATCTACTACTGCTATCTACTACTGCTATCTACTACTATCTACTACTGCTATCTACTGCTGCTATCTACTGCTATCTACTGCTGCTATCTACTGCTATCTACTACTATCTACTACTGCTATCTACTACTACTATCTACTACTACTATCTACTACTGCTATCTACTACTATCTACTACTGCTATCTACTACTATCTACTGCTGCTATCTACTACTATCTACTACTACTATCTACTACTGCTATCTACTGCTGCTATCTACTGCTATCTACTGCTGCTATCTACTACTATCTACTACTACTATCTACTACTATCTACTACTACTATCTACTACTACTATCTACTACTGCTATCTACTACTATCTACTACTGCTATCTACTACTATCTACTGCTGCTATCTACTACTATCTACTACTACTATCTACTACTGCTATCTACTACTATCTACTACTACTATCTACTACTATCTACTACTGCTATCTACTACTATCCACTGCTGCTATCTACCACTGCTACCTACTGCTGCTATCTACTGCTGCTATCTACTACTATCTACTACTACTATCTACTGCTATCTACTGCTGCTATCTACTACTACTATCTACTACTGCTATCTACTGCTATCTACTGCTGCTATCTACTACTATCTACTACTGCTATCTACTGCTGCTATCTACTACTACTATCTACTACTACTATCTACTGCTATCTACTGCTGCTATCTACTACTACTATCTACTGCTGCTATCTACTGCTATCTACTGATGCTATCTACTACTGCTATCTACTACTACTATCTACTACTACTATCTACTGCTATCTACTGCTGCTATCTACTACTGCTATCTACTGCTGCTATCTACTACTACTATCTACTGCTGCTATCTACTACTATCTACTGCTGCTATCTACTACTATCTACTACTACTATCTACTACTATCTACTGCTATCTACTGCTGCTATCTACTACTATCTACTACTGCTATCTACTGCTGCTATCTACTACTGCTATCTACTGCTGCTATCTACTACTATCTACTGCTGCTATCTACTACTATCTACTGCTGCTATCTACTACTATCTACTGCTATCTACTGCTGCTATCTACTACTGCTATCTACTGCTGCTATCTACTACTATCTACTACTGCTATCTACTGCTGCTATCTACTACTATCTACTGCTATCTACTGCTGCTATCTACTACTACTATCTACTGCTGCTATCTACTACTATCTACTACTGCTATCTACTACTATCTACTACTGCTATCTACTACTATCTACTACTATCTACTACTGCTATCTACTACTATCTACTACTGCTATCTACTACTATCTACTACTGCTATCTACTACTATCTACTACTGCTATCTACTACTATCTACTACTATCTACTACTGCTATCTACTACTATCTACTACTGCTATCTACTACTATCTACTACTGCTATCTACTACTATCTACTACTATCTACTACTGCTATCTACTACTATCTACTACTATCTACTACTGCTATCTACTACTATCTACTACTATCTACTACTGCTATCTACTACTATCTACTGCTGTGATCTACTACTGCTATCTACTGCTGCTATCTACTACTATCTACTACTGCTATCTACTACTATCTACTACTATCTACTACTGCTATCTACTACTATCTACTACTATCTACTACTGCTATCTACTACTATCTACTGCTGTGATCTACTACTGCTATCTACTGCTGCTATCTACTACTATCTACCACTGCTACCTACTGCTGATATCTACTGCTATTGATGTGATGTGATAATGATGAGATGAGATGTGATGTTGATGTGATGTTGATGTGATGTGATGTTGATGTTGATGTGATGTTGATGTCGATGTTGATGTGATGTTGATGCTGATGTGATGTTGATGTGATGTCAATGTGATGTTGATGTTGATGTGATGTTGATGTGATGTCAATGTGATGTTGATGTTGATGTGATGTTGATGTGATGTTGATGTGGATGTTGATGTTGATGTTGATGTGATGTTGATGTGATGTTGATGTTGATGTTGATGTGATGTTGATGTTGATGTGATGTGATGTCAATGTGATGTGATGTTGATGTGATGTTGATGTGATGTTGATGTTGATGTGATGTTGATGTGATGTTGATGTTGATGTGATGTTGATGTTGATGTTGATGTTGATGTGATGTTGATGTTGATGTTGATGTGATGTTGATGTGATGTTGATGTGATGTCGATGTTGATGTGATGTTGATATGATGTGATGTTGATGTGATGTGATGTGATGTTGATGTGATGTTGATATGATGTCGATGTTGATGTGATGTGATGTTGATATGATGTTGATATGATGTGATGTTGATATGATGTGATGTTGATGTTGATGTTGATGTGATATCAGTTGGCCATGGCGTCATGTTGCTCAGCATGACCATATGTGCAACTCCCGACACGGCATATGGGACACACGCACTGACCACAGTGTCATAAAAATATAATACACAGTATTTTAGGTAAAGTTATTTTAAGCGTTTGTACCATTTCACACTGTCTTGCTTGAGCGGTATGGGTACTTTGGTTACACTGGTTACTCAGCATAACGGATACATTGTTTCTATTGTCGTTGTTGTTATTGTTATCATCAAACTATAATCTCACCAGTGGACTGCTGAAAGCTACTTCCCCTCTGGGCACTTCCTCTGTCTTTGTTCCTGTGATGGCCGCTGCCGCTGTGAGGTCAATGGGCGCCATGGCAACGATGTATTGCTTCTGGGGTCATGGTCACGGTTGTCCTCCAGGGTCCATCTTGCGCGTGAAGGGGAGTGGTCTCTGGTGGAAGAGGACCTCTTCCTCTATGTCATCAGCCTCCCTAGGGACAGGCAGACGGAGGGCTGGAGAGGAGAGCCAAAACATATTCACTGTAATGTACACTCACTCAGTTTGTATAACCTGGTTTCAGATCTGTTTGTACTGTAGAGCCAGATCCTGTTGATGTTTAATTATCATAGAAGTTGGCTAGACAACACCAACAGATCCTGGAGCTGATTATAGTCAGTAGACTACAGATTCAGGTTCAAACTAGAAAAGGTACATTTTTCATAAAAAAATTGCGAATTGCTTCAAGCTGTCCAGAAGCATTTAAAATCAAATCAAATTGTATTTGTCACATGCCCTGAATACAACAGGTGTAGACCTTACAGTGAAATGCTTACTAACAAACCCTTAACCAACAGGTGTAGACCTCACAGTGAAATGCTTACTAACAAACCCTTAACCAACAGGTGTAGACCTCACAGTGAAATGCAAACAAACCCTGCAGGTTTGAAATGCTTACTAACAAACCCTAACCAACAGGTGTAGAAAAATGCTTACTAACAAACCCTTAACCAATAAAAGTGAAATGCAAATAATTAAAGAGACAGCAGTGAAAATAACAAACCCTTAACCAACAGGTAGACCGGAAATGCTTACTGACAAACCCTTAACCAACAGGTGTAGACCTCACAGGGGGTGTAGACCTCACAGTGAAATGCTTACTAACAAACCCTTAACCAACAGGTGTAGACCTCAAAATGCTTACTAACAAACCCTTAACCAACAGGACCTCACAGTGAAATGCTTACTAACAAACCCTTAACCAACAGGTGTAGACCTCACAGTGAAATGCTTACTAACAAACCCTTAACCAACAGGTGTAGACCTCACAGTGAAATGCTTACTAACAAACCCTGGTGGAGTGAAATGCTTACTAACAAACCCTTAACCAACAGGTGTAGACCTCACAGTGAAATGCTTACTGACAAACCCTTAACCAACAGGTGTAGACCTCACAGTGAAATGCTTACTAACAAACCCTTAACCAACAGGTGTAGACAGAAATGCTTACTAACAAACCCTGGTGTAGACCTCACAGTGAAATGCTTACTAACAAACCCTAACCAACAGGACCTCACAGTGAAATGCTTACTAACAAACCCTTAAACAACAATGCAGTTTTAAGAAAATACCTAAAAAAACGAAGAAATAAAAGTAACAAATAATTAAAGAGCAGCAGTAAAATAACAATACCGGGGCTATATAGAAGGGGGGACCGGTACAGAGTCAATGTGGAGGCTATATACAGGGGGTACCGGTACAGAGTCAATGTGGAGGCTATATACAGGGGGGACCGGTACAGAGTCAATGTGGAGGCTATATACAGGGGGTACTGGTACAGAGTCAATGTGAAGGCTATATACAGGGGGTATCGGTACAGAGTCAATGTGGAGGCTATATAGAGGGGTTACCAGTACAGAGTCAATGTGGAGGCTATATACAGGGGGTACCGGTACAGAGTCAATGTGGAGGCTATATACAGGGGGTATCGGTACAGAGTCAATGTGGGGTAGGTACAGAGTCAATGTGAAGGCTATATACAGGGGTATCGTACAGAGGGGAGGCTATATACAGGGGTATCACAGAGGCAATGTGGAGGCTATATACAGGGGTACCGGTACAGAGTCAATGTGGAGGCTATATACAGGGGACCGGTACAGAGTCAATGTGGAGGCTATATAGAGGGGTTACCAGTACAGAGTCAATGTGGAGGCTATATACAGGGGGTACCGGTACAGAGTCAATGTGGAGGCTATATACAGGGGGTATCGGTACAGAGTCAATGTGGAGGCTATATACAGGGGGTACCGGTACAGAGTCAATGTGGAGGCTATATACAGGGGGGACCGGTACAGAGTCAATGTGGAGGCTATATAGAGGGGTTACCAGTACAGAGTCAATGTGGAGGCTATATACAGGGGGTACCGGTACAGAGTCAATGTGGAGGCTATATACAGGGGGTATCGGTACAGAGTCAATGTGGAGGCTATATACAGGGGGTATCGGTACAGAGTCAATGTGGAGGCTATATAGAGGGGTTACCAGTACAGAGTCAATGTGGAGGCTATATACAGGGGGTACCGGTACAGAGTCAATGTGGAGGCTATATACAGGGGGTACCGGTACAGAGTCAATGTGGAGGCTATGTACAGGGGGTACCGGTACAGAGTCAATGTGGAGGCTATGTACAGAGGGTACCGGTACAGAGTCAATGTGGAGACTATATACAGGGGGTACCGGTACAGAGTCAATGTGGAGACTATATACAGGGGGTACCGGTACAGAGTCAATGTGGAGGCTATGTACAGGGGGTACCGGTACAGAGTCAATGTGGAGGCTATGTACAGAGGGTACTGGTACAGAGTCAATGTGCGAGGGCACCAGTTAGTCGAGGTACTTGAGGTAACATGTACATGTAGGTAGAGTTATTAAAGTGACTATGCGTAGATAATAACAGAGAGTAGCAGCAGCATAAAAGAGGGGGGACAGTGCAAATAGTCTGGGTAGCCATATGATTAGATGTTCAGGAGACTTACGGCTTGGGAGTAGAAGCTGTTTAGAAGCCTCTTGGACCTAGCCTTGGTGCTCCAGTGTGGAAGCAGAGAGGACAGTCTATGACTAGGGTGGCTGGAGTCTTTGACAATTTTTAGGGACTTTCTCTGACACCGCCTGGTATAGAGGTCCTGGATGTCAGGAAGCTTGACCCCAGTGATGTACTGGGCCGTACGCACGACCCTCTAGTGTCTTGCGGTCGGAGGCCGAGCAGTTGCCATACCAGGCAGTAATGCAACCCTTCAGGATGCTCTCGATGGTGCAGCTGTAGGACCTTTTGAGGATCTGAGGACCAATGCCAAATCTTTTCAGTCTCATGAGGGGGAATAGGTTTTGTCGTGCCCTCTTCACGACTGTCATGGTGTGCTTGGACCATGTTAGTTTGTTGGTGATGTGGACGCCAAGGAACTTGAAGCTCAACCTGCTCCACTGCAGCCCCGTTGATGAGAATGGGGGCGTGCTCGATCCTCTTTTTCCTGTAGTCCATAATCATCTCCTTCCTCTTGAACACTATGAGGGAGAGATTGTTGTCCTTGCACCACACGTCCAGGTCTCTGACCTCCTCCATATAGGCTGTCTCGTCGTTGCCGGTGATCAGGCCTACCACAGTTGTGTCATCGGCAAACTTAATGATGGTGTTGGAGTTGTGCCTGGCTGTGCAGTCATGAGTGAACATGGAGTACAGGAGGGGACTGAGCACGCACCCCTGAGGGGCCCCAGTGTTGAGGATCAGCGTGGCGGATGTGTTATTGCCTACCCTTACCACCTGGGGGCGGCCCGTCAGGATCCAGTTGCAGAGTGGGGTGTTTAGTCCCGGGGTCCTTAGCTTAGTGATGAGCTTTGTGGGCCCTATGGTGTTGAACGCTGAGCTGTAGTCAATGAATAGCTTTCTCACGTAGGTGTTCCTTTTGTCCAGGTGGGAAAGAGCTGTGTAGAGTGCAATAGAGATGGCATCATCTGTGGATCTGTTGGGGCTGTACGCAAATTGGAGTGGGTCTAGGGTTTCTGGGACAAGGGTGTTGATGTGAGCCATTACCAACCTTTCAAAGCACTTCATGGCTACAGACGTGAGTGCTACGGGTCGGAAGTCATTTAGGCAGGTTACCTTAGTATTCTTGGGCACCGGGACTATGGTGGTCTGCTTGAAACATGTTGGTATTACAGACTCAGACAGGGAGAAGTTGAAATTGTCAGTGAAGACACTTGCCAGTTGGTCAAGTGTCTTCACGTGCTGGAGTACACGTGCTGGTAATCCGTCTGGCCCTGTGGCCTTGTGAATGTTGTCCTGTTTAACTTCTCTAGGGTAGGGGCAGCATTTGGAATTTTGGATGAAAAGCATGCCCAAATTAAACAGATTTCTACTCAGGCCCAGAAGATAGATATGCATTTAAAAGAAGATATGCATTTAATTAGTATATTTGGATAGAAAACACTCAAAAGTTTCCAAAACTGTTCAAATCATTCAGGAAGTAGGAAGTTTTTGTTGTTGTTGTAGTTTTCTATTCAATGCCATTACAGTATCCATTGATTTAGGACTCCAATTGCAGTTCCTATGCCTTCCACTACATGTCAACAAGTCTTTAGAAATTGTTTCAGGCTTGTATTGTGAAAAATGAGGGAGTAAGAGCATTCTGAATGAGTGGAGCGTGCCGTGTCACAGAGCTTTTCATGCGCGCGACCAGAGAGGGTGCCTTTCTTGTTTACCTTTTATATTGATGACGTTATTGTCCGGTTGAAATATTATCGATTATTTAGGCTAAAAACAACCTGAGGCTGGAATATAAACATCGTTTGACATGTTTCTATGAACTTTACAGAGGAGAGGAGGGTAAGAACAGGAGGATATGAGGGTAAGGAGGAGAGGAGAGTAAGAACAGGAGGAGAGGAGAGTAAGAACAGGAGGAGAGGAGGGTAAGAACAGGAGGAGAGGAGGGTAAGGAGGAGAGGAGAGTAAGAACAGGAGGAGAGGAGGGTAAGAACAGGAGGAGAGGAGGGTAAGAACAGGAGGAGAGGAGGGTAAGAACAGGAGGAGAGGAGGGTAAGGAGGAGAGGAGAGTAAGAACAGGAGGAGAGGAAAGTAAGAACAGGAGGAGAGGAGGGTAAGAACAGGAGGAGAGGAGGGTATGAACAGGAGGAGAGGAGAGTAAGAACAGGAGGATATGAGGGTAAGGAGGAGAGGAGAGTAAGAACAGGAGGAGAGGAGGGTAAGAACAGGAGGAGAGGAGGGTAAGAACAGGAGGAGAGGAGGGTAAGAACAGGAGGAGAGGAGGGTAAGAACAGGAGGAGAGGAGGGTAAGAACAGGAGGAGAGGAGAGTAAGAACAGGAGGAG
The DNA here is from genome assembly GCF_034236695.1 of Oncorhynchus nerka. Taxonomy (NCBI): domain Eukaryota; kingdom Metazoa; phylum Chordata; class Actinopteri; order Salmoniformes; family Salmonidae; genus Oncorhynchus; species Oncorhynchus nerka. The sequence goes on along the minus strand of NC_088401.1, from coordinate 82,260,629 downwards.
AGGAGGGTAAGAACAGGAGGAGAGGAGGATAAGGAGGAGAGGAGGGTAAGAACAGGAGGAGAGGAGAGTAAGAACAGGAGGAGAGGAGGGTAAGAACAGGAGGAGAGGAGGGTAAGAACAGGAGGAGAGGAGGGTAAGAACAGGAGGAGAGGAGGGTAAGAACAGGAGGAGAGGAGGGTAAGAACAGGAGGAGAGGAGGGTAAGGAGGAGAGGAGAGTAAGAACAGGAGGAGAGGAGGGTAAGAACAGGAGGAGAGGAGAGTAAGGAGGAGAGGAGAGTAAGAACAGGAGGAGAGGAGGGTAAGGAGGAGAGGAGGGTAAGAACAAGAGGAGAGGAGGGTAAGAACACGGAGGAGAGGAGGGTAAGAACAGGAGGAGAGGGTAAGGAGGAGAGGAGGGTATAAGGAGGAGAGGAGGATAAGAACAGGAGGAGAGGAGGGTAAGGAGGAGAGGAGGGTAAGGAGGAGAGGAGAGTAAGAACAGGAGGAGAGGAGAGTAAGAACAGGAGGAGAGGAGGGTAAGGAGGATATGAGGGTAAGGAGGAGAGGAGAGTAAGAACAGGAGGAGAGGAGAGTAAGAACAGGAGGAGAGGAGGGTAAGAACAGGAGGAGAGAAGGGTAAGGAGGAGAGGAGAGTAAGAACAGGAGGAGAGGAGAGTAAGAACAGGAGGAGAGGAGGGTAAGAACAGGAGGAGAGGACTGTAAGAACAGGAGGAGAGGAGGGTAAGAACAGGAGGAGAGGAGGTTAAGGAGGAGAGGAGAGTAAGAACAAGAGGAGAGGAGAGTAAGAACAGGAGGAGAGCAGGGTAAGAACAGGAGGAGAGGAGGGTAGAACTTAGAACTTTCGCATTCCGGTCGCATTCCGCGTCGCTCCACAGGTAGTATCACTTTCATTTAATTTCATTACAGTCCCAACGGTGTGATTTGTTTGATCGTAGCTAGCTACATAGCTAGCTACATAGCCGTCTTTGTTTCAAAGATAATTGTGTAGTCTAGAGCGATTTTCTAGATTAGCTAGCCAGCTATTGTCGTTCTCCTAACGCAACGTAACGTAACCAACACTGCTAGCTAGCCAGCTAGCTCCCGAAAAGCAGCATTGTAGAAACTTCACACTCAACCGTACGACTTGATTAGGGTAGTGTCAACAACGCAGCTAGCCTACCCCAGCAGTACTGTATAATTTTAATCATTTTAGTCAATTAGATTCTTGCTACGTAAGCTTAACTTTCTGAACAGTTCGAGACGTGTAGTCCACTTGTCATTCCAATCTCCTCTGCATTAGCGTAGCCTCTTCTCTAGCCTGTCAACTATGTGTCTGTCTATCCCTGTTCTCTCCTCTCTGCACAGACCATACAAACGCTCCACACCGCATGGCCGCGGCCACCCTAATCTGGTGGTCCCAGCGCGCACGACCCACGTGGAGTTCCAGGTCTCCGGTAGCCTCTGGAACTGCCGATCTGCGGCCAACAAGGCAGAGTTCATCTCAGCCTATGCCTCCCTCCAGTCCCTCGACTTCTTGGCTCTGACGGAAACATGGATCACCACAGACAACACCGCTACTCCTTACTGCTCTCTCTTCGTCCGCCCACGTGCTCTCGCACACCCCGAGAGCTTCTGGTCAGCGGGGTGGTGGCACCGGGATCCTCATCTCTCCCAAGTGGTCATTCTCTCTTTCTCCCCTTACCCATCTGTCTATCGCCTCCTTTGAATTCCATGCTGTCACAGTTACCAGCCCTTTCAAGCTTAACATCCTTATCATTTATCGCCCTCCAGGTTCCTCGGAGAGTTCATCAATGAGCTTGATGCCTTGATAAGCTCCTTTCCTGAGGACGGCTCACCTCTCACAGTTCTGGGCGACTTTAACCTCCGCACGTCTACCTTTGACTCATTCCTCTCTGCCTCCTTCTTTCCACTCCTCTCCTCTTTTGACCTCACCCTCTCACCTTCCCCCCCTACTCACAAGGCAGGCAATACGCTCGACCTCATCTTTACTAGATGCTGTTCTTCCACTAACCTCACTGCAACTCCCCTCCAAGTCTCCGACCACTACCTTGTATCCTTTTCCCTCTCGCTCTCATCCAACACTTCCCACACTGCCACTACTCGGATGGTATCGCGCCGTCCCAACCTTCGCTCTCTCTCCCCCGCTACTCTCTCCTCTTCCATCCTATCATCTCTTCCCTCTGCTCAAACCTTCTCCAACCTATCTCCTGATTCTGCCTCCTCAACCCTCCTCTCCTCCCTTTCTGCATCCTTTGACGCTCTATGTCCCCTATCCTCCAGGCCGGCTCGGTCCTCCCCTCCCGCTCCGTGGCTCGACGACTCATTGCGAGCTCACAGAACAGGGCTCCGGGCAGCCGAGCGGAAATGGAGGAAAACTCGCCTCCCTGCGGACCTGGCATCCTTTCACTCCCTCCTCTCTACATTTTCCTCCTCTGTCTCTGCTGCTAAAGCCACTTTCTACCACTCTAAATTCCAAGCATCTGCCTCTAACCCTAGGAAGCTCTTTGCCACCTTCTCCTCCCTCTTGAATCCTCCTCCCCCTCCTCCCTCTCTGCAGATGACTTCGTCAACCATTTTGAAAAGAAGGTCGACGACATCCGATCCTCGTTTGCTAAGTCAAACGACACCGCTGGTTCTGCTCACACTGCCCTACCCTGTGCTCTGACCTCTTTCTCCCCTCTCTCTCCAGATGACATCTCGCGTCTTGTGACGGCCGGCCGCCCAACAACCTGCCCGCTTGACCCTATCCCCTCTCTCTTCTCCAGACCATCTCCGGCGACCTTCTCCCTTACCTCACCTCGCTCATCAACTCATCCCTGACCGCTGGCTACGTCCCTCCCGTCTTCAAGAGAGCGAGAGTTGCACCCCTTCTGAAAAAACCTACACTCGATCCCTCCGATGTCAACAACTACAGACCAGTATCCCTTCTTTCTTTTCTCTCCAAAACTCTTGAACGTGCCGTCCTTGGCCAGCTCTCCCGCTATCTCTCTCAGAATGACCTTCTTGATCCAAATCAGTCAGGTTTCAAGACTAGTCATTCAACTGAGACTGCTCTTCTCTGTATCACTGAGGCGCTCCGCACTGCTAAAGCTAACTCTCTCTCCTCTGCTCTCATCCTTCTAGACCTATCGGCTGCCTTCGATACTGTGAACCATCAGATCCTCCTCTCCACCTTCTCCGAGTTGGGCATCTCCCGGCGCGGCCCACGCTTGGATTGCGTCCTACCTGACAGGTCGCTCCTACCAGGTGGCGTGGCGAGAATCCGTCTCCTCACCACGTGCTCTCACCACTGGTGTCCCCAGGGCTCTGTTCTAGGCCCTCTCCTATTCTCGCTATACACCAAGTCACTTGGCTCTGTCATAACCTCACATGGTCTCTCCTATCATTGCTATGCAGACGACACACAATTAATCTTCTCCTTTCCCCCTTCTGACGACCAGGTGGCGAATCGCATCTCTGCATGTCTGGCAGACATATCAGTGTGGATGACGGATCATCACCTCAAGCTGAACCTCGGCAAGACGGAGCTGCTCTTCCTCCCGGGAAGGACTGCCCGTTCCATGATCTCGCCATCACGGTTGACAACTCCATTGTGTCCTCGTCCCAGAGCGCTAAGAACCTCGGCGTGATCCTGGACAACACCCTGTCGTTCTCAAATAACATCAAGGCGGTGGCCCGTTCCTGTAGGTTCATGCTCTACAACATCCGCAGAGTACGACCCTGCCTCACACAGGAAGCGGCGCAGGTCCTAATCCAGGCACTTGTCATCTCCCGTCTGGATTACTGCAACTCGCTGTTGGCTGGGCTCCCTGCCTGTGCCCTTAAACCCCTACAACTCATCCAGAACGCCGCAGCCCGTCTGGTGTTCAACCTTCCCAAGTTCTCTCACGTCACCCCGCTCCTCCGCTCTCTCCACTGGCTTCCAGTTGAAGCTTGCATCCGCTACAAGACCATGGTGCTTGCCTTCCGGAGCTGTGAGGGGAACGGCACCTCAGTACCTCCAGGCTCTGATCAGGCCCTACACCCAAACAAGGGCCCTGCGTTCATCCACCTCTGGCCTGCTCGCCTCCCTACCACTGAGGAAGTACAGTTCCCGCTCAGCCCAGTCAAAACTGTTCGCTGCTCTGGCCCCCCAATGGTGGAACAAACTCCCTCACGACGCCAGGACAGCGGAGTCAATCACCACCTTCCGGAGACACCTGAAACCCCACCTCTTTAAGGAATACCTAGGATAGGATAAAGTAATCCTTCTCCCCCCTTAAAAGACCTAGATGCACTATTGTAAAGTGGCTGTTCCACTGGATGTCATAAGGTGAAAGCACCAATTTGTAAGTCGCTCTGGATAAGAGCGTCTGCTAAATGACTTAAATGTAAAATGTAAATGTAGGGTAAGGAGGAGAGGAGAGTAAGAAGAGGAGGAGAGGAGAGTAAGAACAGGAGGAGAGGAGGGTAAGAACAGGAGGAGAGGAGGGTAAGAACAGGAGGAGAGGAGAGTAAGAACAGGAGGATATGAGGGTAAGGATGAGAGGAGAGTAAGAACAGGAGGAGAGGAGAGTAAGAACAGGAGGAGAGGAGGGTAAGAACAGGAGGAGAGGAGGGTAAGAACAGGAGGAGAGGAGGGTAAGAACAGGAGGAGAGGAGGGTAAGAACAGGAGGAGAGGAGAGTAAGAACAGGAGGAGAGGAGGGTAAGAACAGGAGGAGAGGAGGATAAGGAGGAGAGGAGGGTAAGAACAGGAGGAGAGGAGAGTAAGAACAGGAGGAGAGGAGGGTAAGAACAGGAGGAGAGGAGGGTAAGAACAGGAGGAGAGGAGGGTAAGAACAGGAGGAGAGGAGGGTAAGAACAGGAGGAGAGGAGGGTAAGAACAGGAGGAGAGGAGAGTAAGAACAGGAGGAGAGGAGGGTAAGAACAGGAGGAGAGGAGGGTAAGAACAGGAGAGGAGAGTAAGAACAGGAGGAGAGGAGGGTAAGAACAGGAGGAGAGGAGAGTAAGAACAGGAGGAGAGGAGGGTAAGAACAGGAGGAGAGGAGGATAAGGAGGAGAGGAGGGTAAGAACAGGAGGAGAGGAGGGTAAGAACAGGAGGAGAGGAGGGTAAGAACAGGAGGAGAGGAGGGTAAGAACAGGAGGAGAGGAGAGTAAGAACAGGAGGAGAGGAGGGTAAGAACAGGAGGAGAGGAGGATAAGGAGGAGAGGAGGGTAAGAACAGGAGGAGAGGAGAGTAAGAACAGGAGGAGAGGAGGGTAAGAACAGGAGGAGAGGAGGGTAAGAACAGGAGGAGAGGAGGGTAAGAACAGGAGGAGAGGAGGGTAAGAACAGGAGGAGAGGAGAGTAAGAACAGGAGGAGAGGAGGGTAAGAACAGGAGGAGAGGAGGGTAAGAACAGGAGGAGAGGAGAGTAAGAACAGGAGGAGAGGAGGGTAAGAACAGGAGGAGAGGAGAGTAATAACAGGAGGAGAGGAGGGTAAGAACAGGAGGAGAGGAGGATAAGGAGGAGAGGAGGGTAAGAACAGGAGGAGAGGAGGGTAAGAACAGGAGGAGAGGAGAGTAAGGAGGAGAGGAGAGTAAGAACAGGAGGAGAGGAGGGTAAGGAGGAGAGGAGGGTAAGAACAAGAGGAGAGGAGGGTAAGAACACGGAGGAGAGGAGGGTAAGAACAGGAGGAGAGGAGGGTAAGGAGGAGAGGAGGGTATAAGGAGGAGAGGAGGATAAGAACAGGAGGAGAGGAGGGTAAGGAGGAGAGGAGGGTAAGGAGGAGAGGAGAGTAAGAACAGGAGGAGAGGAGGGTAAGAACAGGAGGAGAGGAGAGTAAGGAGGAGAGGAGAGTAAGAACAGGAGGAGAGGAGGGTAAGGAGGAGAGGAAGGTAAGAACAGGAGGAGAGGAGGGTAAGGAGGAGATGAGGGTAAGAACAGGAGGAGAGGAGGGTAAGAACACGGAGGAGAGGAGGGTAAGAACAGGAGGAGAGGAGGGTATAAGGAGGAGAGGAGGATAAGAACAGGAGGAGAGGAGGGTAAGGAGGAGAGGAGGGTAAGGAGGAGAGGAGAGTAAGAACAGGAGGAGAGGAGAGTAAGAACAGGAGGAGAGGAGAGTAAGGAGGAGAGGAGAGTAAGAACAGTAGGAGAGGAGAGTAAGAACAGGAGGAGAGGAGGGTAAAGGAGGAGAGGAGGGTAAAGGAGGAGAGGAGAGTAAGAACACGCCTGTCCTAAAAGGCGTGTTCTAGAAGCTTGCTGTTGAGGGACATGTAACCTGTCATAAGAGGTGTGTTCTAGAAGCTTGCTGTTGAGGGACATGTAACTATTACAGAGGAATACATGCTGTGACGAAGCACTACGGTAGAATGTTTCTTCTCATCCCTTCAACTGTGAATGGAACCCGAAAGGAGAGATGGTGGTTAGGTAAAGAGACAGGGTTGGAATTAAACATGGACAGAAAGCCTGCAAAGTGGAGGCCTTTCATAATGACACAGTGAGACCTTTCATAATGACACAGTGAGACCTTTCATAATGACACAGTGAGGCCTTTCATAATGACACAGTGAGACCTTTCATAATGACACAGTGAGACCTTTCATAATGACACAGTGAGGCCTTTCATAATGACACAGTGAGGCCTTTCATAATGACACAGTGAGGCCTTTCAAAATGACACAGTGAGGCCTTTCATAATGACACAGTGAGTCCTTTCATAATGACACAGTGAGACCTTTCATAATGACACAGTGAGACCTTTCATAATGACACAGTGAGGCCTTTCAAAATGACACAGTGAGGCCTTTCATAATGACACAGTGAGGCCTTTCATAATGACACAGTGAGTCCTTTCATAATGACACAGTGAGGCCTTTCATAATGACACAGTGAGACCTTTCATAATGACACAGTGAGACCTTTCATAATGACACAGTGAGACCTTTCATAATGACACAGTGAGACCTTTCATAATGACACAGTGAGGCCTTTTATAATGACACAGTGAGACCTTTCATAATGACACAGTGAGACCTTTCATAATGACACAGTGAGTCCTTTCATAATGACACAGTGAGACCTTTCATAATGACACAGTGAGACCTTTCATAATGACACAGTGAGACCTTTCATAATGACACAGTGAGACCTTTCATAATGACACAGTGAGGCCTTTCAAAATGACACAGTGAGGCCTTTCATAATGACACAGTGAGACCTTTCATAATGACACAGTGAGGCCTTTTATAATGACACAGTGAGACCTTTCATAATGACACAGTGAGACCTTTCATAATGACACAGTGAGTCCTTTCATAATGACACAGTGAGACCTTTCATAATGACACAGTGAGACCTTTCATAATGACACAGTGAGACCTTTCATAATGACACAGTGAGACCTTTCATAATGACACAGTGAGGCCTTTCAAAATGACACAGTGAGGCCTTTCATAATGACACAGTGAGACCTTTCATAATGACACAGTGAGACCTTTCATAATGACACAGTGAGGCCTTTCAAAATGACACAGTGAGGCCTTTCATAATGACACAGTGAGGCCTTTCATAATGACACAGTGAGTCCTTTCATAATGACACAGTGAGGCCTTTCATAATGACACAGTGAGACCTTTCATAATGACACAGTGAGGCCTTTCATAATGACACAGTGAGGCCTTTCATAATGACACAGTGAGACCTTTCATAATGACACAGTGAGACCTTTCATAATGACACAGTGAGACCTTTCATAATGACACAGTGAGGCCTTTTATAATGACACAGTGAGACCTTTCATAATGACACAGTGAGACCTTTCATAATGACACAGTGAGTCCTTTCATAATGACACAGTGAGACCTTTCATAATGACACAGTGAGACCTTTCATAATGACACAGTGAGACCTTTCATAATGACACAGTGAGACCTTTCATAATGACACAGTGAGGCCTTTCAAAATGACACAGTGAGGCCTTTCATAATGACACAGTGAGACCTTTCATAATGACACAGTGAGGCCTTTTATAATGACACAGTGAGACCTTTCATAATGACACAGTGAGACCTTTCATAATGACACAGTGAGTCCTTTCATAATGACACAGTGAGACCTTTCATAATGACACAGTGAGACCTTTCATAATGACACAGTGAGACCTTTCATAATGACACAGTGAGGCCTTTCAAAATGACACAGTGAGGCCTTTCATAATGACACAGTGAGACCTTTCATAATGACACAGTGAGACCTTTCATAATGACACAGTGAGGCCTTTCAAAATGACACAGTGAGGCCTTTCATAATGACACAGTGAGGCCTTTCATAATGACACAGTGAGTCCTTTCATAATGACACAGTGAGGCCTTTCATAATGACACAGTGAGACCTTTCATAATGACACAGTGAGGCCTTTCATAATGACACAGTGAGGCCTTTCATAATGACACAGTGAGACCTTTCATAATGACACAGTGAGGCCTTTCATAATGACACAGTGAGGCCTTTCATAATGACACAGTGAGACCTTTCATAATGACACAGTGAGGCCTTTCATAATGACACAGTGAGACCTTTCATAATGACACAGTGAGGCCTTTCATAATGACACAGTGAGACCTTTCATAATGACACAGTGAGACCTTTCATAATGACACAGTGAGGCCTTTCATAATGACACAGTGAGGCCTTTCATAATGACACAGTGAGACCTTTCATAATGACACAGTGAGGCCTTTCATAATGACACAGTGAGGCCTTTCATAATGACACAGTGAGACCTTTCATAATGACACAGTGAGGCCTTTCATAATGACACAGTGAGGCCTTTCATAATGACACAGTGACACAGTGAGGCCTTCATAATGACACAGTGAGACCTTTCATAATGACACAGTGAGGCCTTTCATAATGACACAGTGAGGCCTTTCATAATGACACAGTGAGACCTTTCATAATGACACAGTGAGGCCTTTCATAATGACACAGTGAGGCCTTTCATAATGACACAGTGAGGCCTTTCATAATGACACAGTGAGGCCTTTCATAATGACACAGTGAGGCCTTTCATAATGACACAGTGAGGCCTTTCATAATGACACAGTGAGGCCTTTCATAATGACACAGTGAGGCCTTTCATAATGACACAGTGAGGCCTTTCATAATGACACAGTGAGGCCTTTCCATAATGACACAGTGAGGCCTTTCATAATGACACAGTGAGGCCTTTCATAATGACACAGTGAGGCCTTTCCATAATGACACAGTGAGGCCTTTCATAATGACACAGTGAGGCCTTTCATAATGACACAGTGAGACCTTTCATAATGACACAGTTTCTGTAGATAGATCCTCACCAAGGTGGAAAGACAGAGGAAGACTTTTATAAAAAAAAAACAAGATTTATTTGATGAATCCTCATCTGTGTGTAGAGTCCTGGGACGACCTGTCTCTGTTTGAGGTTGGTCTCTCCATCCAGGGTGGCGGTCTCTGGTTATTATAATAATACCTCTCCTATTATACAGTCTGGTTATTATAATAATACCTCTCCTATTATACAGTCTGGTTATTATTATAATACCTCTCCTATTACATAGTCTGGTTATTATTATAATACCTCTCCTATTATACAGTCTGGTTATTATTATAATACCTCTCCTATTACATAGTCTGGTTATTATAATAATACCTCTCCTATTACATAGTCTGGTTATTATAATAATACCTCTCCTATTATATAGTCTGGTTATTATAATAATACCTCTCCTATTACATAGTCTGGTTATTATATTAATACCTCTCCTATTATACAGTCTGGTTATTATATTAATACCTCTCCTATTATACAGTCTGGTTATTATAATAATACCTCTCCTATTATACAGTCTGGTTATTATATTAATACCTCTCCTATTATACAGTCTGGTTATTATGATAATACCTCTCCTATTATACAGTCTGGTTATTATAATAATACCTCTCCTATTACATAGTCTGGTTATTATAATAATACCTCTCCTATTATACAGTCTGGTTATTATAATAATACCTCTCCTATTATACAGTCTGGTTATTATATTAATACCTCTCCTATTATACAGTCTGGTTATTATGATAATACCTCTCCTATTATACAGTCTGGTTATTATATTAATACCTCTCCTATTACATAGTCTGGTTATTATATTAATACCTCTCCTATTATACAGTCTGGTTATTATGATAATACCTCTCCTATTATACAGTCTGGTTATTATAATAATACCTCTCCTATTATACAGTCTGGTTATTATATTAATACCTCTCCTATTACATAGTCTGGTTATTATATTAATACCTCTCCTATTATACAGTCTGGTTATTATGATAATACCTCTCCTATTATACAGTCTGGTTATTATAATAATACCTCTCCTATTACATAGTCTGGTTATTATAATAATACCTCTCCTATTACATAGTCTGGTTATTATATTAATACCTCTCCTATTATACAGTCTGGTTATTATAATAATACCTCTCCTATTATACAGTCTGGTTATTATAATAATACCTCTCCTATTATACAGTCTGGTTATTATAATAATATCTCTCCTATTACATAGTCTGGTTATTATATTAATACCTCTCCTATTATACAGTCTGGTTATTATATTAATACCTCTCCTATTATACAGTCTGGTTATTATGATAATACCTCTCCTATTACATAGTCTGGTTATTATATTAATACCTCTCCTATTACATAGTCTGGTTATTATAATAATACCTCTCCTATTACATAGTCTGGTTATTATATTAATACCTCTCCTATTATACAGTCTGGTTATTATAATAATACCTCTCCTATTACATAGTCTGGTTATTATATTAATACCTCTCCTATTACATAGTCTGGTTATTATATTAATACCTCTCCTATTACATAGTCTGGTTATTATAATAATACCTCTCCTATTACATAGTCTGGTTATTATATTAATACCTCTCCTATTACATAGTCTGGTTATTATATTAATACCTCTCCTATTACATAGTCTCGTTATGATATCATGGGAATAATATTATAACAGAAGACGAAGAGGGGGTCCTCAGAACTTTTTCTGTCAGGCAGCCCCTCCATTTCTAAGAAGAGAGAAATTGACCATTATCCTTCTGGCTCTGGACAGTCAAACTACCAGTCATGACCATTATCCTTTTGGCTCTGGACAGTCAAACTACCAGTCATGACCATTATCCTTTTGGCTCTGGACAGTCAAACTACCAGTCATGACCATTATCCTTTTGGCTCTGGACAGTCAAACTACCAGTCATGACCATTATCCTTTTGGCTCTGGACAGTCAAACTACCAGTCATGACCATGATCCTTTTGGCTCTGGACAGTCAAACTACTAGTCAATAATGTATTCATCCAAAAGACACACACATTTTCAAAATCACATTACTGCAGTTTTATGTTGTGAGAAGGCCGTACTGCCTGCCAAAACATTCATAGCTGCATGTTTCTCTATTCTTCTGCCATCATCAAATCATGATCAACCGGAGATTGTCCTGAATTAATAATTAAGTCAATGATCTGATCTTCAGATATGTAAATTATAGGGGCAACAGTCCCTTGGAAACCCGTCTCTTCTAGCCAGCAACCTGATGTCTCTGGGATAATGACTCCAAATATTGGTGACTTTTTGGAGATAACAACTCTTTTAATTCTTTTCTAGTTGTTGTGTTGATGAGCCAAACCTGACAGTGCATATCATTACACAGACACCAGCCACGTCAGAGGGAGAGGGTGAGAAAGGGTGAGATAGATAAACGTTGTGTACAGTTCATTTGAAAGATTAGGGTTAAATCCCACTCATCTGACAGCACTCCGGGATGGTTAAACGAGAGTGTGTGTGTTTGTGTGAGGACGAACACATCTCTCTACACAAGGTATGTGTGTGTGTGTGTGTGTGTGTGTGTGTGTGTGTGTGTGTGTGTGTGTGTGTGTGTGTGTGTGTGTGTGTGTGTGTGTGTGTGTTTGTAGTTGAGGGGCAGCAGTGGTGGCTGTTGACGCAATACTTGTGGCAAACAGCCAGATTCACATTGTTTTGTCTCTTGCTTGAATGCCCCCCCAAACTCATCCAGCCATGGCATCTCATGATGACTCAACCACCGAGTTCATTGTGTAACATCAGTGGTGTTGACCTGTGTGTGTGTTGACGATGTTGACCAGGGGCTGCCGGCCCTAGGGGACAGGCATGTCCGGTGAGGTGCCTGCCTGCCCTCCTCTCTGCCTGCCTGCCTACCTCCTCTCTACCTCTCTGCCTGTCCTCCTCTCTACCTCCCTGCCTGTCCTCCTCTCTACCTCTCTGCCTGTCCTCCTCTCTACCTCCCTGCCTGTCCTCCTCTCTACCTCCCTGCCTGTCCTCCTCTCTACCTCCCTGCCTGCCTGCCCTCCTCTCTGCCTGCCTGCCTACCTCCCTGCCTGCCTGCCCACCTCTCTACCTCCCTGCCTGTCCTCCTCTCTACCTCTCTGCCTGTCCTCCTCTCTACCTCCCTGCCTGCCTGCCCTCCTCTCTGCCTGCCTGCCTACCTCCCTGCCTGCCTGCCCTCCTCTCTACCTCCCTGCCTGTCCTCCTCTCTACCTCCCTGCCTGTCCTCCTCTCTACCTCCCTGCCTGCCTGCCCTCCTCTCTGCCTGCCTGCCTGCCCTCCTCTCTGCCTGCCTGCCTGCCCTCCTCTCTACCTCCCTGCCTGCCTGCCCTCCTCTCTGCCTGCCTGCCTGTCCTCCTCTCTACCTCCCTGCCTGTCCTCCTCTCTACCTCCCTGCCTGTCCTCCTCTCTACCTCCCTGCCTGCCTGCCCTCCTCTCTGCCTGCCTGCCTGCCCTCCTCTCTGCCTGCCTGCCTGCCCTCCTCTCTGCCTCCCTGCCTGCCTGCCCTCCTCTCTGCCTGCCTGCCTGTCCTCCTCTCTACCTCCCTGCCTGTCCTCCTCTCTACCTCTCTGCCTGTCCTCCTCTCTACCTCCCTGCCTGTCCTCCTCTCTACCTCCCTGCCTGTCCTCCTCTCTACCTCCCTGCCTGCCTGCCCTCCTCTCTGCCTGCCTGCCTGCCCTCCTCTCTACCTCCCTGCCTGCCTGCCCTCCTCTCTGCCTGCCTGCCTGTCCTCCTCTCTACCTCCCTGCCTGTCCTCCTCTCTAGCCCCCTGCCTGCCCTCCTCTCTGCCTGCCCTCCTCTCTGCCTGCCTGCCCTCCTCTCTACCTCCCTGCCTTCCCTCCTCCCTGCCTGCCTGCCCTCCTCTCTACCTCCCTGCCTGTCCTCCTCTCTACCTCCCTGCCTGCCCTCCTCTCTGCCTGCCTGCCCTCCTCCCTGTCTGCCTACCTCCCTGCCTGCCTGCCCTCCTCTCTGCCTGCCTGCCTGTCTGCCTGCCCTCCTCCCTGTCTGCCTACCTCCCTCCCTGCCTGCCTACCTCCCTGCCTGCCTGCCTGCCTGCCTGCCCTCCTCTCTGCCTGCCTACCTCCCTGCCTGCCTGCCCTCTTCTCTGCCTGCCTACCTCCCTGCCTGCCTGCCCTCCTCTCTGCCTGCCTGCCTGCTTGCCTGCCCTCCTCGCTGCCTGCCTGCCTGCTTGCCTGCCCTCCTCGCTGCCTGCCTGCCTGCCCGCCTGCCCTCCTCTCTACCTCCCTGCCTCCCTGCCTCCCTTCCTGTCTGTCTGCCTCCCTGCCTGTCTGTCTGCCTGCCTCGCTGCCTCCCTGCCTGTCTGTCTGCCTCCCTGCCTGTCTGTCTGCCTGCCTCGCTGCCTCCCTGTCTGTCTGTCTGTCTGTCTGTCTGGACAGTGTTGTTGTGTCGTGAGCCTGGACTGGAGCTGCTCTGCATACCTTAACCCTCCCTCTGTACCTGCTCCTGCCCTCTCTCTCTCTCTCTCTCTCTCCTGTCTCTCTCTCTCTCTGTCTCCTCTCTCTCTCTCTCTCTGTCTCTCTCTCTCTCTCTGTCTCTCTCTCTGTCTCTCTCTCTGTCTCTCTCTCTCTCTCTCTCTCTCTCTCTCTCTCTCTCTCTCTCTCTCTCTCTCTCTCTCTCTCTCTCTCTCTCTCTCTCTCTCTCTCTCTCTCTCTCTCTCTCTCTCTCTCTCTCTCTCTCTCTCTCTCTCTCTCTCTCTCTCAATTCAATTCAAGGGCTTTATTGGCATGGGAAACATGTGTTAACATTGCCAAAGCAAGTGAGGTAGATAATATACAAAAGTGACATAAACAATAAAAATTAACAGTAAACATTACACATACAGACGTTTCAAAACAATAAAGACATTACATCATATTATACATATATAACATATGTAACAATGTACAAATGGTTAAAGAACACAAGGGAAAATAAATAAGCATAAATATGGGTTGTATTTACAATGGTGTTTGTTCTTCACTGGTTGCCCTTTTCTTGTGGCAACAGGTCACAAATCTTGCTGCTGTGATGGCACACTGTGGAATTTCACCCAGTAGATATGGGAGTTTATCAAAATTGGATTTGTTTTCGAATTCTTTGTGGATCTGTGTAATCTGAGGGAAATATGTCTCTCTAATATGGTCATACGTTGGACAGGAGGTTAGGAAGTGCAGCTCAGTTTCCACCTCATTTTGTGGGCAGTGAGCACATAGCCTGTCTTTTCTTGATAGCCAGGTCTGTCTACGGCGGCCTTTCTCAATAGCAAGGCTATGCTCACTAAGTCTGTACATAGTCAAAGCTTTCCTTAAGTTTGGGTCAGTCACAGTGGACAGGTATTCTGCCACTGTGTACTCTGTTTAGGGCCAAATAGCATTCTAGTTTGCTCTGTTTTTTTGTTAATTCTTTCCAACGTGTCTAGTAATTATCTTTTTGTTTTCTCATGATTTGGTTGGGTCTAATTGTGCTGCTGTCCTGGGGCTCTGTGGGGTGTGTTTGTGTTTGTGAACAGAGCCCCAGGACCAGCTTGCTTAGGGGACTCTTCTCCAGGTTCATCTCTCTGTAGGTGATGGCTTTGTTATGGAAGGTTTGGGTATTGCTTCCTTTTAGGTGTAGAATTTAACAGCTCTTTTCTGGATTTTGATAATTAGTGGGTATCGGCCTAATTCTGCTCTGCATGCATTATTTGGTGTTCTACGTTGTACACTGAGGATATTTTTGCAGAATTCTGTATGCAGAGTCTCAATTTGGTATTTGTCCCATTTTGTGAGGTCTTGGTTGGTGAGCGGACCCCAGACCTCACAACCGTAAAGGGCAATGGGATCTATGACTGATTCAAGTATTTTTAGCCAGATCCTAATTGGTATGTTGAAATTTATGTTCCTTTTGATGGCATAGAATGCCCTTCTTGCCTTGTCTCTCAGATCGTTCACAGCTTTGTGGAAGTTACCTGTGGTGCTGATGTTTAGGCCAAGGTATGTATAGTTTTTTGTGTGCTCTAGGGCAACAGTGTCTAGATGGAATTTGTATTTGTGGTCCTGGCGACTGGACCTTTTTTGGAACATCATTATTTTGGTCTTACTGAGATTTACTCTCAGGGCCCAGGTCTGACAGAATCTGTGCAGAATATCTAGGTGCTGCTGTAGGCCCTCCTTGGTTGGTGACAGAAGCACCAGATCATCAGCAAACAGTAGACATTAGACTTCAGATTCTAGCAGGGTGAGGCCGGGTGCTGCAGACTTTTCTAGTGCCCGCGCCAATTCGTTGATATATATGTTGAAGAGGGTGGGGCTTAAGCTGCATCCCTGTCTCACCCCACGACCCTGTGTGAAGAAATGTGTGTTTTTTGCCAATTTTAACCGCACCCTTGTTGTTTGTGTACATGGATTTTATAATGTCGTATGTTTTACCCCCAACACCACTTTCCATCAATTTGGATAGCAGTAGGCTTTTTTTTAAATCAACAAAGCATGAGAAGACTTTGCCTTTGTTTTGGTTTGTTTGGTTGTCAATTAGGGTGTGCAGGGTGAATACATGGTCTGTTGTACGGTAATTTGGTAAAAAGCCAATTTGACATTTGCCCAGTACATTGTTTTCGTTGAGGAAATGTAAGAGTCTGCTGTTAATGATAATGCAGAGGATTTTCCCAAGGTTGTTGTTGACGGATATCCCACGGTAGTTATTGGGGTCAAATTTGTTTCCACTTTTGTGGATTGGGGTGATCAGTCCTTGGTTCCAAATATTGGGGAAGATGTCAGAGCTAAGGATGATGTTAAAGAGTTTTAGTATAGCCAATTGGAATTTGTTGTCTGTATATTTGATCATTTCATTGAGGATACCATCGACACCACAGGCCTTTTTGGGTTGAAGGGTTTTTATTTTGTCCTGTAGCTCATTCAATGTAATTGGAGAATCCAGTGGGTTCTGGTAGTCTTTAATAGTTGATTCTAAGATTTGTATTTGATCATGTATTTGTTTTTGCTCTTTATTCTTTGTTATAGAGCCAGAAAGATTGGAGAAGTGGTTTACCCTACATCTCCATTTTGGATAGATAATTATTTGTGTTAGTTAGTTTTAGTTTTTTCCAATTTTCCCAGAAGTGGTTAGAGTCTATGGATTCTTCAATTGCATTGAGCTGATTTCTGACATGCTGTTCCTTCTTTTTCCGCAGTGTATTTCTGTATTGTTTTAGTGATTCACCATAGTGAAGGCGTAGACTCAGGTTTTCCGGGTCTCTATGTTTTTGGTTGGACAGGTTTCTCAATTTCTTTCTTCGATTTTTGCATTCTTCATCAAACCATTTGTCATTATTGTTAATTTTCTTCGGTTTTCTATTTGAGATTTTTAGATTTGATAGGGAAGCTGAGAGGTCAAATATACTGTTAAGATTTTCTACTGCCAAGTTTACACCTTCACTATTACAGTGGAACGTTTTACCCAGGAAATTGTCTAAAAGGGATTGAATTTGTTGTTACCTAATTGTTTTTTGGTAGGTTTCCAAACTGCATTCCTTCCATCTATAGCATTTCTTAATGTTACTCAGTTCCTTTGGCTTTGATGCCTCATGATTGAGTATTGCTCTGTTTAAGTAGACTGTGATTTTGCTGTGGTCTGATAGGGGTGTCAGTGGGCTGACTGTGAACGCTCTGAGAGATTCTGGGTTGAGGTCAGTGATAAAGTAGTCTACAGTACTACTGCCAAGAGATGAGCTATAGGTGTACCTACCATAGGAGTCCCCTCGAAGCCTACCGTTGACTATGTACATACACAGCGTGCGACAGAGCTGCAGGAGTTGTGACCCGTTTTTGTTGGTTATGTTGTCATAGTTGTGCCTAGGGGGGCATATGTGGGAGGGGATGCTGTCACCTCCAGGCAGATGTTTGTCCCCCTGTGTGCTGAGGGTGTCAGGTTCTTGTCCGGTTCTGGCATTTAGGTCGCCACAGACTAGTACATGTCCCTGGGCCTGGAAATGATTGATTTCGCCCTCCAGGATGGAGAAGCTGTCTTCATTAAAATATGGGGATTCTAGTGGGGGGATATAGGTAGCACACAGGAGGACATTTTTCTCTGTTAGGATAATTTCCTTTTGAATTTCTAGCCAAATGTAGAATGTTCCTGTTTTGATTAATTTAATGGAGTGAGTTAGGTCTGCTCTATACCAAATTAGCATACCCCCTGAGTCCCTTCCCTGTTTCACACCTGGTAGTTTGGTGGATGGGACTACCAGCTCTCTGTAACCTAGAGGGCAACCAGTGGGTCTGTCTCCTCTATACCAGGTTTCTTGCAGGATTGCAATGTCTGTATTACCGATTTCTTTGGTGAAGTCCGGGTTTCTGCTCTTCAGGCCAAAGGCAGATGACCTCAGGCCTCGGATATTCCAGGATGATATAGTGAAGGCTTTTTGTTCCATAGAGTGTCCAATGTTGTTGGTCGTGGTTTGGCCTCAGGCCAGTAAGTGTGAGCAGAGCCTGCTGAGCATCTGGTACATGCCATTGGCTTGGGCGAGTGTGAGAGTGGGGGTTGGGACTGTTTGCCCGCTCACTACCTGGGCGTATGTGTGGCTTCCATGTTGAGGCCCTCTTTGCGGGGGTGGGATGCATGGGGTGGGCAGGAGTGGTATAGGTCTGATCTGAGGGGGCCTAAATGGGGTGTGGGCATGGTTGACGGGGGGTGTTGATTGGTTGGGGTGGGGGTGTGGATGTGTCTGGGTGTGCGGTGGTCTGGATGTAATTCCTCTTGGCGTGGGTCCTCTATGTGTAGGTCCAGGGGGGGGTCCTGCAGGTCTGGGAGGGTGTCTCGCCGGTCTGGGTGGGGTGTCTATTGATCTGTTGCTCCTGTGTGAAGTGTTGGGGATACGTTTGAGAGCGATGTCCTTTAGAGTTCGGGCAAAGGTGGGCACTGCTGCCTTGTAGAGGTGGACCTGGTCATAGAGGCTGTTCAAGTCCAGGGTGGAGTGGTGGGCCAGGAAAACATTTGGTTTTGAGGCACAGTCACGGGAAATACTTGCATTTACCCGCTGTATTGTGGCAGGGTGGAAGTCTTTTCATGGTAGCAGGGTGGAGATAACCACTTGTGCGTTGGGGAAAGTAGAAGAAGCCTTTTCAATCACTCCCTTCAGTGCTGTGGCCACTCTTTCTTGCTGTGCTCTCAGGTCGTTTGTGCCTGTGTGTATTATTATGTGGCTGGGTGACCCTAGTTTGGCCTCAGACAGAAGGTCTAGGGCGCGCTGGGTGTTTGGACACCAGAGTTTAGACACACTGTGTTTGGGAAAAAGTTTTTTTTCTTCTATATATTTCCCATTTGAGTCCATAAGTAGTACAATCTGTGTCTTGTGTTTGTCCTCAGTGGGTGTGGGGGGGTTGTCAGAAGGGCTATCAGGCAGGCTGACAGGGGGGGTGCTCAGAGGGGGTGAGAGCCGCTGGGCTTGGGGTTCTTCATTTGTCTGTTCTGCTGTGATGTCGACTCTATGGTCAGGGTCTGGTGTGGACTGTTCTGCTGTGGTGTCGAGACTTTTGTTGGGTGCTGAGGTGGGCTGTTCTGCTGGCTTCTCTGTGGGGGTGGCCACCTCTTTAGTGGGTTGTTCTCTGTCGCACGCTGTCCCCCTCAACCTCTCCTCCATACCCCTCAACCTCTCCTCCACCAGCAGTCTGACACTCTCCTCTAGTGCTCTGTTCTGCTCCTCTTTCTCCTGTTGTATTTGTCTCACCACTGTCCAAAGTGCAGATATGTCTCTGTCCACCTCCAGCTCTCCGGGTCTGGTTAAGGGGCTGTTGTTGTGCTGGACTGTTGTCTGGGTCTGTCTCTCTCTCTCTCTCTCTCTCTCTCTCTCTCTCTCTCTCTCTCTCTCCTGTCATTCAATCTCTCTCTCCTGTCATTCCCTCCCTCTCTCCTGTCATTCCCTCTCCCTCTCTCTCCTGTCATTCCCCCTCTCTCTCTCTCTCCTGTCATTCCCCTCTCTCTCCTGTCATTCCCCTCTCTCTCCTGTCATTCCCCTCTCTCTCCTGTCATTCCCCCTCTCTCTCTCCTGTCATTCCCCTCTCTCTCCTGTCATTCCCCCTCTCTCTCTCCTGTCATTCCCCTCTCTCTCTTGTCATTCCCTCTCTCTCTCTCTCTCTCTCTCTCTCTCTCTCTCTCTCTCTCTCTGTCTCTCTCTCTCTCTCTCTCTCTCCTGTCATTCCCTCTCTCTCTCTCTCTCCTGTCATTCCCTCTCTCTCTCCTGTCATTCCCTCTCTCTCTCCTGTCATTCCCTCTCTCTCTCCTGTCATTCCCTCTCTCTCTCCTGTCATTCCCTCTCTCTCTCCTCTGTCATTCCCTCTCTCTCTCTCCTGTCATTCCCTCTCTCTCTCCTGTCATTCCCTCTCTCTTTCCTGTCATTCCCTCTCTCTCTCTCTCTCTCTCTCTCTCTCTCTCTCTCTCTCTCTCTCTCTCTCTCTCTCTCCTGTCATTCAATCTCTCTCTCATGTCATTTCCTCTCTCCCTCTTGTCATTCCCTCTCTCTCCTGTCATTCCCCTCCCTCTCCTGTCATTTCCTCTCTCTCTCCTGTCATTCCCCCCCCTCTCTCTCTCTCCCTCCTGTCATTCCCTCTCTCCCTCCTGTCATTCCCCTATCTCTCTTGTCTTTTCGCCTCTCTCTCTCTCTCCTGTCATTCCCCTTCTCTCTCCTGTCATTCTCTCTCTCTCTCTCTCTCTCTCTCTCTCTCTCTCTCTCTCTCTCTCTCTCTCTCCTGTCATTCCCCCTCTCTCTCCTGTCATTCCCTCTCTCTCTCCTGTCATTCCCTCTCTCTCTCCTGTCATTCCCCCCCTCTCTCTCCTGTCATTCCCCCTCTCTCTCCTGTCATTCTCCTCTCTCCTGTCATTCCCTCTCTCTCTCCTGTCACTCTCCTCTCTCCTGTCATTCCCTCTCTCTCTCTCCTGTCATTCCCCCTCTCTCTCTCTCCTGTCATTCCCTCTCTCTCTCTCCTGTCATTCCCCCTCTCTCTCTCTCCTGTCATTCCCTCTCTCTCTCTCCTGTCATTCCCTCTCTCTCTCTCCTGTCATTCCCTCTCTCTCCTGTCATTCCCTCTCTCTCCTGTCATTCCCTCTCTCTCTCCTGTCATTCCCCCTCTCTCTCTCCTGTCATTCCCTCTCTCTCTCTCCTGTCATTCCCTCTCTCTCTCCTGTCATTCCCTCTCTCTCTCTCTCCTGTCATTCCCTCTCTCTCTCCTGTCATTCCCTCTCTCTCTCCTGTCATTCCCTCTCTCTCTCCCCTGTCATTCCCTCTCTCTCTCCTGTCATTCCCCTCTCTCACTCCTGTCATTCCCCCTCTCTCTCTCCTGTCATTCCCTCTCTCTCCTGTCATTCCCTCTCTCTCCTGTTATTCCCTCTCTCTCTCTCCTGTCATTCCCTCTCTCTCTCCTGTCATTCCCCCTCTCTCTCTCCTGTCATTCCCCCTCTCTCTCCTGTCATTCCCTCTCTCTCCTGTCATTCCCTCTCTCTCTCTCCTGTCATTCCCTCTCTCTCTCCTGTCATTCCCCCTCTCTCTCCTGTCATTCCCTCTCTCTCCTGTCATTCCCTCTCTCTCTCTCCTGTCATTCCCTCTCTCTCTCTCCTGTCATTCCCTCTCTCTCTCTCCTGTCATCCCCTCTCTCTCTCTCCTGTCATTCCCTCTCTCTCTCTCCTGTCATCCCCTCTCTCTCTCTCCTGTCATTCCCTCTCTCTCTCTCCTGTCATTCCCTCTCTCCCTCTCTCTCTCCTGTCATTCCCCCTCTCCCCTCTTTCTCACCAACCTCTCCCCTAAATTAATTAGCTTTAGATAATGAAAGAGTTGAAACTGAAATTGTTTCCCTCTGAATAGTGCGTTATTTTTTATCGGTAATTCCAAAATATCCAACTGCTAACCTCACTGCCCGCCTTCCCACTGACGCAACTCTCAGATGAAGATTTCATCAACTGTGCACAATGCTGCGATGGATGTGAGATATTGTTGTGGTGCTCTTCAAAAGGAGAATAATCTCCCACACACTTTCTATTTCTAGGTCAAAACTTCCCATGGGGTTCTGAAACACAGATGAAGCACACACACACACACACACACACACACACACACACACACACACACACACACACACACACACACACACACACACACACACACAACGCAATGCTGCACACACACACACACACACACACACACACACACACACACACACACACACACACACACACACACACACACACACACACACACACACACACACACACACACACACACACACACACACACACACGCAGCACACCAACACACCAACCAACACTGCAAATAAACACACACACACACACACACACAACACACCAACCAATGCTGCACACACACACACACACACACACACACACACACACACACACACAACCAATGCTGCACACACACACACACACACACACACTGCACACACACACACACACACACACACACACACACACACACACACACACACACACACGGAGCACCAGAGGAACCACTGTCTATGATCATTCCCATATACACGGAGGTGTCAGTAATACAGCATATTATGGTTTTGCGACTCAATGCCTGTACACTTCACAGTAAACTACCGTAATGTTACAGTAATAATGATTGTTGAGCAGGAGATACACTTCTACAGTAGCCTGCAGCACATAAAGCCTTACTAAACTACTGCACTATTACTCCATTATCATTAGTGGTTCTGAAACAACATTGCTCCATTATCGTTTGTGGTTCTGAAACAACATTACTCCATTATCATTAGTGGCTCTGAAACAACATTACTCCATTGTCAGTAGTGGTTCTGAAACAACATTACTCCATTATCATTAGTTGTTCTGAAACACCATTACTCCATTATCATTAGTGGTTCTGAAAAAAAACATTTCTCCAGTATCATTAGTGGTTCTGAAACAGCATTACTCCATTACCATTAGTGGTTCTGAAACAACATTACTCCATTATCAATAGTGGTTCTGAAACAACATTTCTCCAGTATCATTAGTGGTTCTGAAACAGCATTACTCCATTACCATTAGTGGTTCTGAAACAACATTACTCCAGTATCATTAGTGGTTCTGAAACAGCATTACTCCATTACCATTAGTGGTTCTGAAACAACATTACTCCATTATCGTTAGCGGTTCTGCAACAACATTACTCCATTATCATTAGTGGTTCTGAAACAACATTACTCTTAACTACATTACGTTCTACATTTGTCACGTTCGTCGTATAGAGGAGACCAAGGCGCAGAACAACAAAACAGAGCTATGAACAACGAGTGCTGACATGCAACTATACATAGACAATAACCATAGACAATAACCCACAAAATACCCAAGGAATATGGCTGCCTAAATATGGTTCCCAATCAGAGATAACGATAAACAGCTGCCTCTAATTGAGAACCAATCTAGGCAACTTACATAACACGTAGACTAGTGAACACCCATAGACATACAAAACCCCTAGACAGGGCCAAAAACACATTTTTTTTTTTTAAACCTTTAAACAACTAGGCAAGTCAGTTAAGAACAAATTCTTATTTTTAATGACAGCCTTGGAACAGTGGGTTTAGGGGCAGATTCCTTGTCAGCTCTGGGTTTTGAACTTGCAAACTTCCGTTTACTAGTCCAACGCTCTAACCACTAGGCTACCCTGCTGCCCTCATCACTCCCTGACCTAACCAAAATAATAAAGAAAACAAAGAATACTAAGGTCAGGGCGTGACAGTACCCCCCCCCCCCCCCCCAAAGGTGCGGACTCCCAGCCGCACACCTAAGCCTATATGGGAGGGTCTGAGTGGTTATAACTCCGAGGTGGCGGTTCTGCCCCGGGACGTGGACCCCGCTCCACTTCTGACTCGTCACACTTACTTAATGTCTCTGGAGCGGGAACCCTCACCGCCGACCACGGCCTAGAGGACGCCACTGGACTGATGGTCGAGTCTGGAGTGAGTGGCGCCTCTGGATTGGAGGGAGACTCTGGCGGATCCGGACTGGAGGGAGACTTTGGCGGATCCGGACTGGAGGGAGACTCTGGCGGATCCGGACTGGAGGGAGACTGGAGGATCCGGACTGGAGAGAGACTCTGGAGGATCCGGACTGGAGGGAGAGTCTGGAGGATCCGGACTGGAGAGAGCCGCCGGTCAGTCAGGAGCTGCCAGAGCCGCCGGTCAGTCAGGAGCTGCCAGAGCCGCCCGTCAGTCAGGAGCTGCCAGAGCCGCCTGTCAGCCAGGAGCTGCCAGAGCCGCCCTTCACTCCGGAGCTGCCGGAGTCTCCCGTCCGTTCGGTGCTGCCAGAATCTCCCGTCCATTCGGGACCCGTGGCTTGGGTCCCCAGTCCAAGGTCGGCGGCGAGGGTCGCCACGTTAAAGAGGCCACGGAGGCGGGTAAAGAGGTGGAGAAGGACTACGGTGGAGTTGGGTCTACGTCCCGCGCCAGAACCGCCTACCCAGACCCTCCCCTATAGGTTTAGGTTTTGCGGCCAGGAGTCCGCACCTTTGGCGGGGGGGGGGGGGGGGGGGTACTGTCACGTTCTGACCTTAGTTCTTCTATTATGTCTTTGTTTTTTAGTTTGGTCAGGGTGTGAGTTGGGTGGGTTGTGTATGTTAGTTTTTCTATGATATGCTATTTCTGTGTTTGGCCTGGTAAGGTTCTCAATCAGAGGCAGCTGTTTATCGTTGTCCCTGATTGAGAACCATATTTAGGTAGCCTGGTTGTCCCTGATTGAGAACCATATTTAGGTAGCCTGGTTTCACTGTTGAGTTGTGGGTGTTTATTTTCCGTGTAAGTGTTAGTTACCTCACGGGACTGTTTCGTTTGTTTCCCTTTGTTATTTTTGTATTTCTGTAGTGTTCAGTTTGTCTTATTAAAGTGGACACTTACCACGCTGCAAATTGGTCTGATCTCTCTTACTCCTCATCAGAAGAAGAAGACGAACGCATTAGAATAGCTCATAGCCTAAGACCACCGTTTGCAAACTAAAGAATCACTGCATTGAATCAGGAAGAGGTTTGAATCAACAATATGGGATCCTATATAAATGTGTACATATAGGCTGTGTTTAATGTGTGGAAGCATAGGCTTATAGCCTGTGAATAGTGTGGGCTAGAATTCAAACTGCAGTTGTTGAAGCAGAAGCCTGATGAGTAGGATGTGTGAGGGTTCATTTTCTAAAGGTACAGATCAGTGTGTATACTTTACTATGGAGCAGAATGTATACACAGTATTTAGTATGGAGCAGAATGTATATACAGTACTGTAGTATGGAGCAGAATGTATACACAGTACTGTAGTATGGAGCAGAATGTATATACAGTACTTTAGCAGGGAGCAGAATGTATATACAGTACTGTAGTATGTAGCAGAATGTATACACAGTACTTTAGCAGGGAGCAGAATGTATACACATTACTGTAGTATGGGGCAGAATGTATACACAGTACTGTAGTATGGAGCAGAATGTATACACAGTACTGTAGTATGGGGCAGAATGTATACACAGTACTTTAGCAGGGAGCAGAATGTATACACAGTACTGTAGTATGTAGCAGAATGTATACACATTACCGTAGTATGTAGCAGAATGTTTACACAGTACTGTAGTATGTAGCAGAATGTTTACACAGTACTGTAGTATGTAGCAGAATGTTTACACAGTACTGTAGTATGGAGCAGAATGTTTACACAGTACTGTAGTATGGAGCAGAATGTTTACACAGTACTGTAGTATGGAGCAGAATGTTTACACAGTACTTTAGCAGGGAGCAGAATGTATATACAGTACTGTAATATGGAGCAGAATGTGTGTAGCAGGCATATACCTTTGTATAGTCTTCTACATTGCCAAATGATAAAACAGTGGTGTTTTGCCTTGGCTCTCCCAGGACAGATGGTGTTTTGCCTTGGCTCTCCCAGGACAGATGGTGTTTTGGCTCTCCCAGAACAGATGGTGTTTTGCCTTGGCTCTCCCAGGACAGATGGTGTTTTGCCTTGGCTCTCCCCTGACATATGGTGTTTTGCCTTGGCTCTCCCAGGACAGATGGTGTTTTGCCTTGGCTCTCCCAGGACAGATGGTGTTTTGCCTTGGGACAGATGGTGTTTTGCCTCCCAGGACAGATGGTGTTTTGCCTTGGCTCTCCCAGAACAGATGGTGTTTTGCCTTGGCTCTCCCAGAACAGATGGTGTTTTGCCTTGGCTCTCCCAGGACAGATGGTGTTTTGCCTTGGCTCTCCCAGGACAGATGAGGTTTGCCTTGGCTCTCCCAGGACAGATGGTGTTTTGCCTTGGCTCTCCCAGGACAGATGGTGTTTTGGCTCCCCCAGGACAGATGGAGTTTTGCCTTGGCTCTCCCAGGACAGATGGTGTTTTGGCTCTCCCAGGACAGATGGTGTTTTGCCTTTGCTCTCCCAGGACAGATGGTGTTTTGCCTTGGCTCTCCCAGGACAGATGGTGTTTTGCCTTGGCTCTC
>NC_088401.1:82124777-82229777 GCF_034236695.1 Oncorhynchus nerka | reverse complement strand
GAAGGTCATTCTGAGAGAGATAGCGGGAGAGCTGGCCAAGGACGGCACGTTCAAGAGTTTTGGAGAGAAAAGAAAGAAGGGATACTGGTCTGTAGTTGTTGACATCGGAGGGATCGAGTGTAGGTTTTTTCAGAAGGGGTGCAACTCTCGCTCTCTTGAAGACGGAAGGGACGTAGCCAGCGGTCAGGGATGAGTTGATGAGCGAGGTGAGGTAAGGGAGAAGGTCTCCGGAAATGGTCTGGAGAAGAGAGGAGGGGATAGGGTCAAGCGGGCAGGTTGTTGGGCGGCCGGCCGTCACAAGACGCGAGATTTCATCTGGAGAGAGAGGGAGAAAGAGGTCAGAGCACAGGGTAGGGCAGTGTGAGCAGAACCAGCGGTGTCGTTTGACTTAGCAAACGAGGATCGGATGTCGTCGACCTTCTTTTCAAAATGGTTGGCGAAGTCATCTGCAGAGAGGGAGGAGGGGGGGGGGGAGGAGGATTCAGGAGGGAGGAGAAGGTTGCAAAGAGCTTCCTAGGGTTAGAGGCAGATGCTTGGAATTTAGAGTGGTAGAAAGTGGCTTTAGCAGCAGAGAGAGAAGAGGAAAATGTAGAGAGGAGGGAGTGAAAGGATGTCAGGTCCGCAGGGAGGCGAGTTTTCCTCCATTTCCGCTCGGCTGCCCAGAGCCCTGTTCTGTGAGCTCGCAATGAGTCGTCGAGCCACGGAGCGGGAGGGGAGGACCGAGCCGGCCTGGAGGATAGGGGACATAGAGAGTCAAAGGATGCAGAAAGGGAGGAGAGGAGGGTTGAGGAGGCAAAATCAGGAGATAGGTTGGAGAAGGTTTGAGCAGAGGGAAGAGATGATAGGATGGAAGAGGAGAGAGTAGCGGGGGAGAGAGAGCGAAGGTTGGGACGGCGCGATACCATCCGAGTAGGGGCAGTGGGGAAGTGTTGGATGAGAGCGAGAGGGAAAAGGATACAAGGTAGTGGTCGGAGACTTGGAGGGGAGTTGCAATGAGGTTAGTGGAAGAACAGCATCTAGTAAAGATGAGGTCGAGCGTATTTCCTGCCTTGTGAGTAGGGGGAAGGTGAGAGGGGTGAGGTCAAAAGAGGAGAGGAGTGGAAAGAAGGAGGCAGAGAGGAATGAGTCAAAGGTAGACGTGGGGAGGTTAAAGTCGCCCAGAACTGTGAGAGGTGAGCCGTCCTCAGGAAAGGAGCTTATCAAGGCATCAAGCTTTGTATGGTCTGTGCAGAGAGGAGAGAACAGGGATAGACAGACACATAGTTGACAGGCTACACAAGAGGCTACGCTAATGCAAAGGAGATTGGAATGACAAGTGGACTACACGTCTCGAGTGTTCAGAAAGTTAAGCTTACGTAGCAAGAATCTTATTGACTAAAATGATTAAAATGATACAGTACTGCTGAAGTAGGCTAGCTGGCAGAGGCTGCATTGTTGACTATGTAGGCTAGCTGGCAGTGTCTGCGTTGTTGACACTACACTAATCAAGTCGTTCCGTTGAGTGTAATAGTTTCTACTGTGCTACTGTGCTGCTATTCGGGCTAGCTGGCTAGCTAGCAGTGTTGATTACGTTACGTTGCGTTAAAAGAACGACAATAGCTGGCTAGCTAACCTAGGAAATCACTCAAGACTACACAATTATCTTTGATACAAAGACGGCTATGTAGCTAGCTATGTAGCTAGCTACGATCAAACAAATCAAGCCGTTGTACTGTAATGAAATGAAATGAAAAATGTGATACTACCTGTGAAGCGAAATGCGACCGGGTTGTTGAGTGAGGAAGTTCAATTCGGTTGCAGTGTCTTCTACGTTAAGGACGACAAATAGCTGGCTAGCTAACCTCGGTAAATTAAGATAATCACTCTAAAACTACACTCTCTAAGCTACACAATTATCTTGGATACGAAGACAGCAAAGACAACTATGTAGCTAGCTAACACTACACTAATCAAGTCGTTCAGTTGAGTGTAATAGTTGTGCTGCTAATCGGTAGACGGTGGACTAGCTAACGGTGGACGTTAGCTAGCTGGCTAGCTGCGGGGCAGTGTAGACTGCGTTAGGACGACGAAATACGATAATTACGCAATTATCTATGATACAAAGACGGTTATGTAGCTAGCTAAGAAGAAATTGCTAAGATTAGACAAATCAAACCGTTGTACTATAATGAAATGTAATGAAATGTAATACTACCTGCGGACCGAGTGCAGGTACATGAAATGTGGGCTGTTAGCTACAGACAGACAGACTCCACTGCCCTGGGACTGGGCTGTTAGCTACAGACAGACAGACTCCAAAGCCCTGGGACTGGGCTGTTAGCTACAGACAGACTCCACTGCCCTGGGACTGGGCTGTTAGCTACAGACAGACTCCACTGCCCTGGGACTGGGCTGTTAGCTACAGACAGACAGACTCCACTGCCCTGGGACTGGGCTGTTAGCTACAGACAGACAGACTCCACTGCCCTGGGACTGGGCTGTTAGCTACAGACAGACAGACTCCACTGCCCTGGGACTGGGCTGTTACCTACAGACAGACTCCACTGCCCTGGGACTGGGCTGTTAGCTACAGACAGACAGACTCCACTACCCTGGGACTGGGCTGTTAGCTACAGACAGACTCCACTGCCCTGGGACTGGGCTGTTAGCTAAAGACAGACAGACTCCACTACCCTGGGACTGGGCTGTTAGCTACAGACAGACAGACTCCACTGCCCTGGTACTGGGCTGTTAGCTACAGACAGACTCCACTGCCCTGGGACTGGGCTGATAGCTACAGACAGACAGACTCCACTGCCCTGGGACTGGGCTGTTAGCTACAGACAGACTCCACTGCCCTGGAACTGGGCTGATAGCTACAGACAGACAGACTCCACTGCCCTGGGACTGGGCTGTTAGCTACAGACAGACTCCACTGCCCTGGAACTGGGCTGATAGCTACAGACAGACTCCACTGCCCTGGGACTGGGCTGTTAGCTACAGACAGACTCCACTGCCCTGGGACTGGGCTGTTAGCTACAGACAGACAGACTCCACTACCCTGGGACTGGGCTGTTAGCTACAGACAGACTCCACTGCCCTGGGACTGGGCTGTTAGCTACAGACAGACAGACTCCACTGCCCTGGGACTGGGCTGTTAGCTACAGACAGACTCCACTGCCCTGGGACTGGGCTGTTAGCTACAGACAGACTCCACTGCCCTGGGACTGGGCTGTTAGCTACAGACAGACAGACTCCACTGCCCTGGGACTGGGCTGTTAGCTACAGACAGACTCCACTGCCCTGGGACTGGGCTGTTAGCTACAGACAGACTCCACTGCCCTGGGACTGGGCTGTTAGTTACAGACAGACTCCACTGCCCTGGAACTGGGCTGATAGCTACAGACAGACAGACTCCACTGCCCTGGGACTGGGCTGTTAGCTACAGACAGACTCCACTGCCCTGGGACTGGGCTGTTAGCTACAGACAGACAGACTCCACTACCCTGGGACTGGGCTGTTAGCTACAGACAGACAGACTCCATTGCCCTGGGACTGGGCTGTTAGCTACAGACAGACAGACTCCACTACCCTGGGACTGGGCTGTTACCTACAGACAGACAGACTCCACTGCCCTGGTACTGGGCTGTTACCTACAGACAGACAGACTCCACTGCCCTGGGACTGGGCTGTTACCTACAGACATACTCCACTGCCCTGGGACTGGGCTGTTAGCTACAGACAGACAGACTCCACTGCCCTGGGACTGGGCTGTTAGCTACAGACAGACTCCACTGCCCTGGGACTGGGCTGTTAGCTACAGACAGACAGACTCCACTGCCCTGGGACTGGGCTGTTAGCTACAGACAGACTCCACTGCCCTGGGACTGGGCTGTTAGCTACAGACAGACAGACTCCACTACCCTGGGACTGGGCTGTTAGCTACAGACAGACAGACTCCACTGCCCTGGGACTGGGCTGTTAGCTACAGACAGACAGACTCCACTGCCCTGGGACTGGGCTGTTAGCTACACACAGACAGACTCCACTACCCTGGGACTGGGCTGTTAGCTACAGACAGACTCCACTGCCCTGGGACTGGGCTGTTAGCTACAGACAGACAGACTCCACTGCCCTGGGACTGGGCTGTTAGCTACAGACAGACTCCACTGCCCTGGGACTGGGCTGTTAGCTACAGACAGACTCCACTGCCCTGGGACTGGGCTGTTAGCTACAGACAGACAGACTCCACTGCCCTGGGACTGGGCTGTTAGCTACAGACAGACAGACTCCACTACCCTGGGACTGGGCTGTTAGCTACAGACAGACAGACTCCACTGCCCTGGGACTGGGCTGTTAGCTACAGACAGACAGACTCCACTGCCCTGGTACTGGGCTGTTAGCTACAGACAGACTCCACTGCCCTGGGACTGGGCTGATAGCTACAGACAGACAGACTCCACTGCCCTGGGACTGGGCTGTTAGCTACAGACAGACAGACTCCACTACCCTGGGACTGGGCTGTTAGCTACAGACAGACTCCACTGCCCTGGGACTGGGCTGTTAGCTACAGACAGACAGACTCCACTACCCTGGGACTGGGCTGTTAGCTACAGACAGACTCCACTGCCCTGGGACTGGGCTGTTAGCTACAGACAGACAGACTCCACTACCCTGGGACTGGGCTGTTAGCTACAGACAGACAGACTCCACTGCCCTGGTACTGGGCTGTTAGCTACAGACAGACTCCACTGCCCTGGGACTGGGCTGATAGCTACAGACAGACAGACTCCACTGCCCTGGGACTGGGCTGTTAGCTACAGACAGACTCCACTGCCCTGGAACTGGGCTGATAGCTACAGACAGACAGACTCCACTGCCCTGGGACTGGGCTGTTAGCTACAGACAGACTCCACTGCCCTGGAACTGGGCTGATAGCTACAGACAGACTCCACTGCCCTGGGACTGGGCTGTTAGCTACAGACAGACTCCACTGCCCTGGGACTGGGCTGTTAGCTACAGACAGACAGACTCCACTACCCTGGGACTGGGCTGTTAGCTACAGACAGACTCCACTGCCCTGGGACTGGGCTGTTAGCTACAGACAGACAGACTCCACTGCCCTGGGACTGGGCTGTTAGCTACAGACAGACTCCACTGCCCTGGGACTGGGCTGTTAGCTACAGACAGACTCCACTGCCCTGGGACTGGGCTGTTAGCTACAGACAGACAGACTCCACTGCCCTGGGACTGGGCTGTTAGCTACAGACAGACTCCACTGCCCTGGGACTGGGCTGTTAGCTACAGACAGACTCCACTGCCCTGGGACTGGGCTGTTAGTTACAGACAGACTCCACTGCCCTGGAACTGGGCTGATAGCTACAGACAGACAGACTCCACTGCCCTGGGACTGGGCTGTTAGCTACAGACAGACTCCACTGCCCTGGGACTGGGCTGTTAGCTACAGACAGACAGACTCCACTACCCTGGGACTGGGCTGTTAGCTACAGACAGACAGACTCCATTGCCCTGGGACTGGGCTGTTAGCTACAGACAGACAGACTCCACTACCCTGGGACTGGGCTGTTACCTACAGACAGACAGACTCCACTGCCCTGGTACTGGGCTGTTACCTACAGACAGACAGACTCCACTGCCCTGGGACTGGGCTGTTACCTACAGACATACTCCACTGCCCTGGGACTGGGCTGTTAGCTACAGACAGACAGACTCCACTGCCCTGGGACTGGGCTGTTAGCTACAGACAGACTCCACTGCCCTGGGACTGGGCTGTTAGCTACAGACAGACAGACTCCACTGCCCTGGGACTTGGCTGTTAGCTACAGACAGACTCCACTGCCCTGGGACTGGGCTGTTAGCTACAGACAGACAGACTCCACTACCCTGGGACTGGGCTGTTAGCTACAGACAGACAGACTCCACTGCCCTGGGACTGGGCTGTTAGCTACAGACAGACAGACTCCACTGCCCTGGGACTGGGCTGTTAGCTACACACAGACAGACTCCACTACCCTGGGACTGGGCTGTTAGCTACAGACAGACTCCACTGCCCTGGGACTGGGCTGTTAGCTACAGACAGACAGACTCCACTGCCCTGGGACTGGGCTGTTAGCTACAGACAGACTCCACTGCCCTGGGACTGGGCTGTTAGCTACAGACAGACTCCACTGCCCTGGGACTGGGCTGTTAGCTACAGACAGACAGACTCCACTGCCCTGGGACTGGGCTGTTAGCTACAGACAGACAGACTCCACTACCCTGGGACTGGGCTGTTAGCTACAGACAGACAGACTCCACTGCCCTGGGACTGGGCTGTTAGCTACAGACAGACAGACTCCACTGCCCTGGTACTGGGCTGTTAGCTACAGACAGACTCCACTGCCCTGGGACTGGGCTGATAGCTACAGACAGACAGACTCCACTGCCCTGGGACTGGGCTGTTAGCTACAGACAGACAGACTCCACTACCCTGGGACTGGGCTGTTAGCTACAGACAGACTCCACTGCCCTGGAACTGGGCTGATAGCTACAGACAGACAGACTCCACTACCCTGGGACTGGGCTGTTAGCTACAGACAGACAGACTCCATTGCCCTGGGACTGGGCTGTTAGCTACAGACAGACAGACTCCACTACCCTGGGACTGGGCTGTTAGCTACAAACAGACAGACTGACTCCACTGCCCTGGGACTGGGCTGATAGCTACAGACAGACAGACAGACTCCACTGCCCTGGGACTGGGCTGTTAGCTACAGACAGACAGACTCCACTGCCCTGGGACTGGGCTGTTAGCTACAGACAGACTCCACTGCCCTGGGACTGGGCTGTTAGCTACAGACAGACTCCACTGCCCTGGGACTGGGCTGTTAGCTACAGACAGACAGACTCCACTGCCCTGGGACTGGGCTGTTAGCTACAGACAGACTCCACTGCCCTGGGACTGGGCTGTTAGCTACAGACAGACTCCACTGCCCTGGGACTGGGCTGTTAGCTACAGACAGACAGACTCCACTGCCCTGGGACTGGGCTGTTAGCTACAGACAGACTCCACTGCCCTGGGACTGGGCTGTTAGCTACAGACAGACTCCACTGCCCTGGGACTGGGCTGTTAGCTACAGACAGACAGACTCCACTGCCCTGGGACTGGGCTGTTAGCTACAGACAGACAGACTCCACTACCCTGGGACTGGGCTGTTAGCTACAGACAGACAGACTCCACTGCCCTGGGACTGGGCTGTTAGCTACAGACAGACAGACTCCACTGCCCTGGTACTGGGCTGTTAGCTACAGACAGACTCCACTGCCCTGGGACTGGGCTGATAGCTACAGACAGACAGACTCCACTGCCCTGGGACTGGGCTGTTAGCTACAGACAGACAGACTCCACTACCCTGGGACTGGGCTGTTAGCTACAGACAGACTCCACTGCCCTGGAACTGGGCTGATAGCTACAGACAGACAGACTCCACTACCCTGGGACTGGGCTGTTAGCTACAGACAGACAGACTACATTGCCCTGGGACTGGGCTGTTAGCTACAGACAGACAGACTCCACTACCCTGGGACTGGGCTGTTAGCTACAGACAGACAGACTCCAATGCCCTGGGACTGGGCTGATAGCTACAGACAGACAGACAGACTCCACTGCCCTGGGACTGGGCTGTTAGCTACAGACAGACTCCACTGCCCTGGGACTGGGCTGATAGCGACAGACAGACAGACTCCACTGCCCTGGGACTGGGCTGTTAGCTACAGACAGACTCCACTGCCCTGGGACTGGGCTGTTAGCTACAGACAGACTCCACTGCCCTGGGACTGGGCTGTTAGCTACAGACAGACTCCACTGCCCTGGGACTGGGCTGTTAGCTACAGACAGACTCCACTGCCCTGGGACTGGGCTGTTAGCTACAGACAGACAGACTCCACTGCCCTGGGACTGGGCTGTTAGCTACAGACAGACTCCACTGCCCTGGGACTGGGCTGTTAGCTACAGACAGACTCCACTGCCCTGGGACTGGGCTGTTAGCTACAGACAGACTCCACTGCCCTGGGACTGGGCTGTTAGCTACAGACAGACAGACTCCACTGCCCTGGGACTGGGCTGTTAGCTACAGACAGACAGACTCCACTGCCCTGGGACTGGGCTGTTAGCTACAGACAGACTCCACTACCCTGGGACTGGGCTGTTAGCTACAGACAGACTCCACTGCCCTGGAACTGGGTTGATAGCTACAGACAGACAGACTCCACTGCCCTGGGACTGGGCTGTTAGCTACAGACAGACTCCACTGCCCTGGGACTGGGCTGATAGCTACAGACAGACAGACTCCACTGCCCTGGGACTGGGCTGTTAGCTACAGACAGACTCCACTGCCCTGGAACTGGGCTGATAGCTACAGACAGACAGACTCCACTGCCCTGGGACTGGGCTGTTAGCTACAGACAGACTCCACTGCCCTGGAACTGGGCTGATAGCTACAGACAGACTCCACTGCCCTGGGACTGGGCTGTTAGCTACAGACAGACTCCACTGCCCTGGGACTGGGCTGTTAGCTACAGACAGACAGACTCCACTACCCTGGGACTGGGCTGTTAGCTACAGACAGACTCCACTGCCCTGGGACTGGGCTGTTAGCTACAGACAGACAGACTCCACTGCCCTGGGACTGGGCTGTTAGCTACAGACAGACTCCACTGCCCTGGGACTGGGCTGTTAGCTACAGACAGACTCCACTGCCCTGGGACTGGGCTGTTAGCTACAGACAGACAGACTCCACTGGCCTGGGACTGGGCTGTTAGCTACAGACAGACTCCACTGCCCTGGGACTGGGCTGTTAGCTACAGACAGACTCCACTGCCCTGGGACTGGGCTGTTAGTTACAGACAGACTCCACTGCCCTGGAACTGGGCTGATAGCTACAGACAGACAGACTCCACTGCCCTGGGACTGGGCTGTTAGCTACAGACAGACTCCACTGCCCTGGGACTGGGCTGTTAGCTACAGACAGACAGACTCCACTGCCCTGGGACTGGGCTGTTAGCTACAGACAGACAGACTCCATTGCCCTGGGACTGGGCTGTTAGCTACAGACAGACAGACTCCACTACCCTGGGACTGGGCTGTTACCTACAGACAGACAGACTCCACTGCCCTGGGACTGGGCTGTTAGCTACAGACAGACAGACTCCACTGCCCTGGGACTGGGCTGTTACCTACAGACAGACTCCACTGCCCTGGGACTGGGCTGGGCTGACAGACAGACTCCACTGCCCTGGGACTGGGCTGTTAGCTACAGACAGACTCCACTGCCCTGGGACTGGGCTGTTAGCTACAGACAGACAGACTCCACTGCCCTGGGACTGGGCTGTTAGCTACAGACAGACTCCACTGCCCTGGGACTGGGCTGTTAGCTACAGACAGACAGACTCCACTGCCCTGGGACTGGGCTGTTAGCTACAGACAGACAGACTCCACTGCCCTGGGACTGGGCTGTTAGCTACAGACAGACAGACTCCACTGCCCTGGGACTGGGCTGTTAGCTACAGACAGACTCCACTGCCCTGGGACTGGGCTGTTAGCTACTCCACTGCCCTGGGACTGGGCTGTTAGCTACAGACAGACAGACTCCACTGCCCTGGGACTGGGCTGTTAGCTACAGACAGACTCCACTGCCCTGGGACTGGGCTGTTAGCTACAGACAGACTCCACTGCCCTGGGACTGGGCTGTTAGCTACAGACAGACAGACTCCACTGCCCTGGGACTGGGCTGTTAGCTACACACAGACTCCACTGCCCTGGGACTGGGCTGTTAGCTACAGACAGACTCCACTGCCCTGGGACTGGGCTGTTAGCTACAGACAGACAGACTCCACTGCCCTGGGACTGGGCTGTTAGCTACAGACAGACAGACTCCACTACCCTGGGACTGGGCTGTTAGCTACAGACAGACAGACTCCACTGCCCTGGGACTGGGCTGTTAGCTACAGACAGACAGACTCCACTGCCCTGGTACTGGGCTGTTAGCTACAGACAGACTCCACTGCCCTGGGACTGGGCTGATAGCTACAGACAGACAGACTCCACTGCCCTGGGACTGGGCTGTTAGCTACAGACAGACAGACTCCACTACCCTGGGACTGGGCTGTTAGCTACAGACAGACTCCACTGCCCTGGAACTGGGCTGATAGCTACAGACAGACAGACTCCACTACCCTGGGACTGGGCTGTTAGCTACAGACAGACAGACTCCATTGCCCTGGGACTGGGCTGTTAGCTACAGACAGACAGACTCCACTACCCTGGGACTGGGCTGTTAGCTACAGACAGACAGACTCCACTGCCCTGGGACTGGGCTGATAGCTACAGACAGACAGACAGACTCCACTGCCCTGGGACTGGGCTGTTAGCTACAGACAGACTCCACTGCCCTGGGACTGGGCTGATAGCGACAGACAGACAGACTCCACTGCCCTGGGACTGGGCTGTTAGCTACAGACAGACAGACTCCACTACCCTGGGACTGGGCTGTTAGCTACAGACAGACTCCACTGCCCTGGAACTGGGCTGATAGCTACAGACAGACTCCACTGCCCTGGGACTGGGCTGTTAGCTACAGACAGACTCCACTGCCCTGGGACTGGGCTGTTAGACAGACTCCACTGCCCTGGGACTGGGCTGTTAGCTACAGACAGACTCCACTGCCCTGGGACTGGGCTGTTAGCTACAGACAGACTCCACTGCCCTGGGACTGGGCTGTTAGCTACAGACAGACAGACTCCACTACCCTGGGACTGGGCTGTTAGCTACAGACAGACAGACTCCACTGCCCTGGGACTGGGCTGTTAGCTACAGACAGACAGACTCCACTGCCCTGGGACTGGGCTGTTAGCTACAGACAGACTCCACTGCCCTGGGACTGGGCTGATAGCTACAGACAGACAGACTCCACTGCCCTGGGACTGGGCTGTTAGCACAGACTCCACTGCCCTGGGACTGGGCTGTTAGCTACAGACAGACTCCACTACCCTGGGACTGGGCTGTTAGCTACAGACAGACAGACTCCACTACCCTGGGACTGGGCTGTTAGCTACAGACAGACAGACTCCACTGCCCTGGGACTGGGCTGTTAGCTACAGACAGACAGACTCCACTACCCCTGGGACTGGGCTGTTAGCTGCAGACAGACAGACTCCACTGCCCTGGGACTGGGCTGTTAGCTACAGACAGACAGACTCCACTGCCCTGGGACTGGGCTGTTAGCTACAGACAGACTCCACTGCCCTGGGACTGGGCTGATAGCTACAGACAGACAGACTCCACTGCCCTGGGACTGGGCTGTTACTACAGACAGACAGACTCCACTGCCCTGGGACTGGGCTGTTACTACAGACAGACAGACTCCACTGCCCTGGGACTGGGCTGTTAGCTACAGACAGACTCCACTGCCCTGGGACTGGGCTGTTAGCTACAGACAGACAGACTCCACTGCCCTGGGACTGGGCTGTTAGCTACAGACAGACAGACTCCAC
Organism: Oncorhynchus nerka; assembly: GCF_034236695.1. Classification (NCBI taxonomy): domain Eukaryota; kingdom Metazoa; phylum Chordata; class Actinopteri; order Salmoniformes; family Salmonidae; genus Oncorhynchus; species Oncorhynchus nerka. The sequence goes on along the minus strand of NC_088401.1, from coordinate 82,218,248 downwards.
TGCCCTGGGACTGGGCCAGACAGAATCCACTGCCCTGGGACTGGGCTGTTAGCTACAGACAGACAGACTCCACTGCCCTGGGACTGGGCTGTTAGCTACAGACAGACAGACTCCACTGCCCTGGGACTGGGCTGTTAGCTACAGACAGACAGACTCCACTGCCCTGGGACTGGGCTGTTAGCTACAGACAGACAGACTCCACTGCCCTGGGACTGGGCTGTTAGCTACAGACAGACTCCACTGCCCTGGGACTGGGCTGTTAGCACTCCACTGCCCTGGGACTGGGCTGTTAGCTACAGACAGACTCCACTGCCCTGGGACTGGGCTGTTAGCTACAGACAGACTCCACTGCCCTGGGACTGGGCTGTTAGCTACAGACAGACAGACTCCACTGCCCTGGGACTGGGCTGTTAGCTACAGACAGACTCCACTGCCCTGGGACTGGGCTGTTAGCTACAGACAGACTCCACTGCCCTGGGACTGGGCTGTTAGCTACAGACAGACAGACTCCACTGCCCTGGGACTGGGCTGGGCTGACAGACTCCACTGCCCTGGGACTGGGCTGTTAGACAGACAGACTCCACTGCCCTGGGACTGGGCTGTTAGCTACAGACAGACAGACTCCACTGCCCTGGGACTGGGCTGTTAGCTACAGACAGACAGACTCCACTGCCCTGGGACTGGGCTGTTAGCTACAGACAGACAGACTCCACTGCCCTGGGACTGGGCTGTTAGCTACAGACAGACAGACTCCACTGCCCTGGTACTGGGCTGTTAGCTACAGACAGACTCCACTGCCCTGGGACTGGGCTGATAGCTACAGACAGACAGACTCCACTGCCCTGGGACTGGGCTGTTAGCTACAGACAGACAGACTCCACTACCCTGGGACTGGGCTGTTAGCTACAGACAGACTCCACTGCCCTGGAACTGGGCTGATAGCTACAGACAGACAGACTCCATTGCCCTGGGACTGGGCTGTTAGCTACAGACAGACAGACTCCACTACCCTGGGACTGGGCTGTTAGCTACAGACAGACAGACTCCACTGCCCTGGGACTGGGCTGATAGCTACAGACAGACAGACAGACTCCACTGCCCTGGGACTGGGCTGTTAGCTACAGACAGACTCCACTGCCCTGGGACTGGGCTGATAGCGACAGACAGACAGACTCCACTGCCCTGGGACTGGGCTGTTAGCTACAGACAGACAGACTCCACTACCCTGGGACTGGGCTGTTAGCTACAGACAGGCCCTGGAACTGGGCTGATAGCTACAGACAGACTCCACTGCCCTGGGACTGGGCTGTTAGCTACAGACAGACTCCACTGCCCTGGGACTGGGCTGTTAGCTACAGACAGACTCCACTGCCCTGGGACTGGGCTGTTAGCTACAGACAGACTCCACTGCCCTGGGACTGGGCTGTTAGCTACAGACAGACAGACTCCACTGCCCTGGGACTGGGCTGATAGCTACAGACAGACAGACTCCACTGCCCTGGGACTGGGCTGTTAGCTACAGACAGACAGACTCCACTACCCTGGGACTGGGCTGTTAGCTACAGACAGACTCCACTGCCCTGGAACTGGGCTGATAGCTACAGACAGACAGACTCCATTGCCCTGGGACTGGGCTGTTAGCTACAGACAGACTCCACTACCCTGGGACTGGGCTGTTAGCTACAGACAGACAGACTCCACTGCCCTGGGACTGGGCTGTTAGCTACAGACAGACAGACAGACTCCACTGCCCTGGGACTGGGCTGTTAGCTGGACTCCACTGCCCTGGGACTGGGCTGATAGCTACAGACAGACAGACTCCACTGCCCTGGGACTGGGCTGTTAGCTACAGACAGACAGACTCCACTACCCTGGGACTGGGCTGTTAGACAGACAGACTCCACTGCCCTGGAACTGGGCTGATAGCTACAGACAGACTCCACTGCCCTGGGACTGGGCTGTTAGCTACAGACAGACTCCACTGCCCTGGGACTGGGCTGTTAGCTCCACTGCCCTGGGACTGGGCTGTTAGCTACAGACAGACTCCACTGCCCTGGGACTGGGCTGTTAGCTACAGACAGACAGACTCCACTACCCTGGGACTGGGCTGTTAGCTACAGACAGACAGACTCCACTGCCCTGGGACTGGGCTGTTAGCTACAGACAGACAGACTCCACTGCCCTGGTACTGGGCTGTTAGCTACAGACAGACTCCACTGCCCTGGGACTGGGCTGATAGCTACAGACAGACAGACTCCACTGCCCTGGGACTGGGCTGTTAGCTACAGACAGACTCCACTACCCTGGGACTGGGCTGTTAGCTACAGACAGACAGACTCCACTACCCTGGGACTGGGCTGTTAGCTACAGACAGACAGACTCCATTGCCCTGGGACTGGGCTGTTAGCTACAGACAGACAGACTCCACTACCCTGGGACTGGGCTGTTAGCTACAGACAGACAGACTCCACTGCCCTGGGACTGGGCTGATAGCTACAGACAGACAGACAGACTCCACTGCCCTGGGACTGGGCTGTTAGCTACAGACAGACTCCACTGCACTGGGACTGGGCTGATAGCTACAGACAGACAGACTCCACTGCCCTGGGACTGGGCTGTTAGCTACAGACAGACAGACTCCACTACCCTGGGACTGGGCTGTTAGCTACAGACAGACTCCACTGCCCTGGAACTGGGCTGATAGCTACAGACAGACAGACTCCACTGCCCTGGGACTGGGCTGTTAGCTACAGACAGACTCCACTGCCCTGGGACTGGGCTGTGGACAGACAGACTCCACTGCCCTGGGACTGGGCTGTTAGCTACAGACAGACAGACTCCACTGCCCTGGGACTGGGCTGTTAGCTACAGACAGACAGACTCCACTGCCCTGGGACTGGGCTGTTAGCTACAGACAGACAGACTCCACTGCCCTGGGACTGGGCTGTTAGCTACAGACAGACTCCACTGCCCTGGGACTGGGCTGATAGCTACAGACAGACAGACTCCACTGCCCTGGGACTGGGCTGTTACTACAGACAGACAGACTCCACTGCCCTGGGACTGGGCTGTTAGCTACAGACAGACTCCACTGCCCTGGGACTGGGCTGTTAGCTACAGACAGACAGACTCCACTGCCCTGGGACTGGGCTGTTAGCTACAGACAGACAGACTCCACTACCCTGGGACTGGGCTGTTAGCTGCAGACAGACAGACTCCACTGCCCTGGGACTGGGCTGTTAGCTACAGACAGACAGACTCCACTGCCCTGGGACTGGGCTGTTAGCTACAGACAGACAGACTCCACTGCCCTGGGACTGGGCTGTTAGCTACAGACAGACAGACTCCACTGCCCTGGGACTGGGCTGTTAGCTACAGACAGACAGACTCCACTGCCCTGGGACTGGGCTGTTAGCTACAGACAGACAGACTCCACTGCCCTGGGACTGGGCTGTTAGCTACAGACAGACTCCACTGCCCTGGGACTGGGCTGATAGCTACAGACAGACAGACTCCACTGCCCTGGGACTGGGCTGTTAGCTACAGACAGACAGACTCCACTACCCTGGGACTGGGCTGTTAGCTACAGACAGACAGACTCCACTACCCTGGGACTGGGCTGTTAGCTACAGACAGACAGACTCCATTGCCCTGGGACTGGGCTGTTAGCTACAGACAGACAGACTCCACTACCCTGGGACTGGGCTGTTAGCTGCAGACAGACAGACTCCACTGCCCTGGGACTGGGCTGTTAGCTACAGACAGACAGACTCCACTACCCTGGTACTGGGCTGTTAGCTACAGACAGACTCCACTGCCCTGGGACTGGGCTGATAGCTACAGACAGACAGACTCCACTGCCCTGGGACTGGGCTGTTAGCTACAGACAGACAGACTCCACTACCCTGGGACTGGGCTGTTAGCTACAGACAGACTCCACTGCCCTGGAACTGGGCTGATAGCTACAGACAGACAGACTCCACTGCCCTGGGACTGGGCTGTTAGCTACAGACAGACTCCACTACCCTGGGACTGGGCTGTTAGCTACAGACAGACAGACTCCACTACCCTGGGACTGGGCTGTTAGCTACAGACAGACAGACTCCATTGCCCTGGGACTGGGCTGTTAGCTACAGACAGACAGACTCCACTACCCTGGGACTGGGCTGTTAGCTGCAGACAGACAGACTCCACTGCCCTGGGACTGGGCTGTTAGCTACAGACAGACAGACTCCACTACCCTGGGACTGGGCTGTTAGCTACAGACAGACTCCACTGCCCTGGAACTGGGCTGATAGCTACAGACAGACAGACTCCACTGCCCTGGGACTGGGCTGTTAGCTACAGACAGACTCCACTACCCTGGGACTGGGCTGTTAGCTACAGACAGACAGACTCCACTACCCTGGGACTGGGCTGTTAGCTACAGACAGACAGACTCCATTGCCCTGGGACTGGGCTGTTAGCTACAGACAGACAGACTCCACTACCCTGGGACTGGGCTGTTAGCTGCAGACAGACAGACTCCACTGCCCTGGGACTGGGCTGTTAGCTACAGACAGACAGACTCCACTGCCCTGGTACTGGGCTGTTAGCTACAGACAGACTCCACTGCCCTGGGACTGGGCTGATAGCTACAGACAGACAGACTCCACTGCCCTGGGACTGGGCTGTTAGCTACAGACAGACAGACTCCACTACCCTGGGACTGGGCTGTTAGCTACAGACAGACAGACTCCACTGCCCTGGGACTGGGCTGATAGCTACAGACAGACAGACAGACTCCACTGCCCTGGGACTGGGCTGTTAGCTACAGACAGACTCCACTGCCCTGGGACTGGGCTGATAGCTACAGACAGACAGACTCCACTGCCCTGGGACTGGGCTGTTAGCTACAGACAGACAGACTCCACTACCCTGGGACTGGGCTGTTAGCTACATACAGACTCCACTGCCCTGGAACTGGGCTGATAGCTACAGACAGACTCCACTGCCCTGGGACTGGGCTGTTAGCTACAGACAGACTCCACTGCCCTGGGACTGGGCTGTTAGCTACAGACAGACTCCACTGCCCTGTGACTGGGCTGTTAGCTACAGACAGACTCCACTACCCTGGGACTGGGCTGTTACCTACAGACAGACAGACTCCACTACCCTGGGACTGGGCTGTTAGCTACAGACAGACAGACTCCACTACCCTGGGACTGGGCTGTTAGCTACAGACAGACAGACTCCACTGCCCTGGGACTGGGCTGTTAGCTACAGACAGACAGACTCCACTGCCCTGGTACTGGGCTGTTAGCTACAGACAGACTCCACTGCCCTGGGACTGGGCTGATAGCTACAGACAGACAGACTCCACTGCCCTGGGACTGGGCTGTTAGCTACAGACAGACAGACTCCACTACCCTGGGACTGGGCTGTTAGCTACAGACAGACTCCACTACCCTGGGACTGGGCTGTTAGCTACAGACAGACAGACTCCACTACCCTGGGACTGGGCTGTTAGCTACAGACAGACAGACTCCATTGCCCTGGGACTGGGCTGTTAGCTACAGACAGACAGACTCCACTACCCTGGGACTGGGCTGTTAGCTGCAGACAGACAGACTCCACTGCCATGGGACTGGGCTGTTAGCTACAGACAGACAGACTCCACTGCCCTGGTACTGGGCTGTTAGCTACAGACAGACTCCACTGCCCTGGGACTGGGCTGATAGCTACAGACAGACAGACTCCACTGCCCTGGGACTGGGCTGTTAGCTACAGACAGACAGACTCCACTACCCTGGGACTGGGCTGTTAGCTACAGACAGACAGACTCCACTGCCCTGGAACTGGGCTGATAGCTACAGACAGACAGACTCCACTGCCCTGGGACTGGGCTGTTAGCTACAGACAGACTCCACTACCCTGGGACTGGGCTGTTAGCTACAGACAGACAGACTCCACTACCCTGGGACTGGGCTGTTAGCTACAGACAGACAGACTCCATTGCCCTGGGACTGGGCTGTTAGCTACAGACAGACAGACTCCACTACCCTGGGACTGGGCTGTTAGCTGCAGACAGACAGACTCCACTGCCCTGGAACTGGGCTGATAGCTACAGACAGACAGACTCCACTACCCTGGGACTGGGCTGTTAGCTACAGACAGACAGACTCCATTGCCCTGGGACTGGGCTGTTAGCTACAGACAGACAGACTCCACTGCCCTGGGACTGGGCTGTTAGCTGCAGACAGACAGACTCCACTGCCCTGGGACTGGGCTGTTAGCTACAGACAGACAGACTCCACTGCCCTGGTACTGGGCTGTTAGCTCCACTGCCCTGGGACTGGGCTGATAGCTACAGACAGACAGACTCCACTGCCCTGGGACTGGGCTGTTAGCTACAGACAGACAGACTCCACTACCCTGGGACTGGGCTGTTAGCTACAGACAGACAGACTCCACTGCCCTGGGACTGGGCTGATAGCTACAGACAGACAGACAGACTCCACTGCCCTGGGACTGGGCTGTTAGCTACAGACAGACTCCACTGCCCTGGGACTGGGCTGATAGCTACAGACAGACAGACTCCACTGCCCTGGGACTGGGCTGTTAGCTACAGACAGACAGACTCCACTACCCTGGGACTGGGCTGTTAGCTACATACAGACTCCACTGCCCTGGAACTGGGCTGATAGCTACAGACAGACTCCACTGCCCTGGGACTGGGCTGTTAGCTACAGACAGACTCCACTGCCCTGGGACTGGGCTGTTAGCTACAGACAGACTCCACTGCCCTGGGACTGGGCTGTTAGCTACAGACAGACTCCACTACCCTGGGACTGGGCTGTTAGCTACAGACAGACAGACTCCACTACCCTGGGACTGGGCTGTTAGCTACAGACAGACAGACAGACTCCACTGCCCTGGGACTGGGCTGTTAGCTACAGACAGACTCCACTGCCCTGGGACTGGGCTGATAGCTACAGACAGACAGACTCCACTGCCCTGGGACTGGGCTGTTAGCTACAGACAGACAGACTCCACTACCCTGGGACTGGGCTGTTAGCTACATACAGACTCCACTGCCCTGGAACTGGGCTGATAGCTACAGACAGACTCCACTGCCCTGGGACTGGGCTGTTAGCTACAGACAGACTCCACTGCCCTGGGACTGGGCTGTTAGCTACAGACAGACTCCACTGCCCTGGAACTGGGCTGATAGCTACAGACAGACAGACTCCACTACCCTGGGACTGGGCTGTTAGCTACAGACAGACAGACTCCATTGCCCTGGGACTGGGCTGTTAGCTACAGACAGACAGACTCCACTACCCTGGGACTGGGCTGTTAGCTGCAGACAGACAGACTCCACTGCCCTGGGACTGGGCTGTTAGCTACAGACAGACAGACTCCACTGCCCTGGTACTGGGCTGTTAGCTACAGACAGACTCCACTGCCCTGGGACTGGGCTGATAGCTACAGACAGACAGACTCCACTGCACTGGGACTGGGCTGTTAGCTACAGACAGACAGACTCCACTACCCTGGGACTGGGCTGTTAGCTACAGACAGGCAGACTCCACTACCCTGGGACTGGGCTGTTAGCTACAGACAGACTCCACTGCCCTGGAACTGGGCTGATAGCTACAGACAGACTCCACTGCCCTGGGACTGGGCTGTTAGCTCCAGACAGACAGACTCCACTGCCCTGGGACTGGGCTGTTAGCTACAGACAGACAGACTCCACTGCCCTGGGACTGGGCTGTTAGCTACAGACAGACTCCACTACCCTGGGACTGGGCTGTTAGCTACAGACAGACAGACTCCATTGCCCTGGGACTGGGATGTTAGCTACAGACAGACAGACTCCACTACCCTGGGACTGGGCTGTTAGCTACAGACAGACAGACTCCACTGCCCTGGGACTGGGCTGATAGCTACAGACAGACAGACAGACTCCACTGCCCTGGGACTGGGCTGTTAGCTACAGACAGACTCCACTGCCCTGGGACTGGGCTGATAGCTACAGACAGACAGACTCCACTGCCCTGGGACTGGGCTGTTAGCTACAGACAGACAGACTCCACTACCCTGGGACTGGGCTGTTAGCTACAGACAGACTCCACTGCCCTGGAACTGGGCTGATAGCTACAGACAGACTCCACTGCCCTGGGACTGGGCTGTTAGCTACAGACAGACTCCACTGCCCTGGGACTGGGCTGTTAGCTACAGACAGACTCCACTGCCCTGGGACTGGGCTGTTAGCTACAGACAGACTCCACTGCCCTGGGACTGGGCTGTTAGCTACAGACAGACTCCACTGCCCTGGGACTGGGCTGTTAGCTACAGACAGACAGACTCCACTACCCTGGGACTGGGCTGTTAGCTACAGACAGACAGACTCCACTGCCCTGGGACTGGGCTGTTAGCTACAGACAGACAGACTCCACTGCCCTGGTACTGGGCTGTTAGCTACAGACAGACTCCACTGCCCTGGGACTGGGCTGATAGCTACAGACAGACAGACTCCACTGCCCTGGGACTGGGCTGTTAGCTACAGACAGACAGACTCCACTACCCTGGGACTGGGCTGTTAGCTACAGACAGACTCCACTACCCTGGGACTGGGCTGTTAGCTACAGACAGACAGACTCCACTACCCTGGGACTGGGCTGTTAGCTACAGACAGACTCCACTGCCCTGGGACTGGGCTGATAGCTACAGACAGACAGACTCCACTGCCCTGGGACTGGGCTGTTAGCTACAGACAGACAGACTCCACTACCCTGGGACTGGGCTGTTAGCTACAGACAGACTCCACTGCCCTGGAACTGGGCTGATAGCTACAGACAGACAGACTCCACTGCCCTGGGACTGGGCTGTTAGCTACAGACAGACTCCACTACCCTGGGACTGGGCTGTTAGCTACAGACAGACAGACTCCACTACCCTGGGACTGGGCTGTTAGCTACAGACAGACAGACTCCATTGCCCTGGGACTGGGCTGTTAGCTACAGACAGACAGACTCCACTACCCTGGGACTGGGCTGTTAGCTGCAGACAGACAGACTCCACTGCCCTGGGACTGGGCTGTTAGCTACAGACAGACAGACTCCACTACCCTGGGACTGGGCTGTTAGTTACAGACAGACTCCACTGCCCTGGAACTGGGCTGATAGCTACAGACAGACAGACTCCACTGCCCTGGGACTGGGCTGTTAGCTACAGACAGACTCCACTACCCTGGGACTGGGCTGTTAGCTACAGACAGACAGACTCCACTACCCTGGGACTGGGCTGTTAGCTACAGACAGACAGACTCCATTGCCCTGGGACTGGGCTGTTAGCTACAGACAGACAGACTCCACTACCCTGGGACTGGGCTGTTAGCTGCAGACAGACAGACTCCACTGCCCTGGGACTGGGCTGTTAGCTACAGACAGACAGACTCCACTACCCTGGGACTGGGCTGTTAGCTACAGACAGACAGACTCCACTGCCCTGGGACTGGGCTGTTAGCTACAGACAGACAGACTCCACTGCCCTGGTACTGGGCTGTTAGCTACAGACAGACTCCACTGCCCTGGGACTGGGCTGATAGCTACAGACAGACTCCACTGCCCTGGGACTGGGCTGTTAGCTACAGACAGACAGACTCCACTACCCTGGGACTGGGCTGTTAGCTACAGACAGACTCCACTACCCTGGGACTGGGCTGTTAGCTACAGACAGACAGACTCCACTACCCTGGGACTGGGCTGTTAGCTACAGACAGACAGACTCCACTACCCTGGGACTGGGCTGTTAGCTACAGACAGACAGACTCCATTGCCCTGGGACTGGGCTGTTAGCTACAGACAGACAGACTCCACTACCCTGGGACTGGGCTGTTAGCTGCAGACAGACAGACTCCACTGCCCTGGGACTGGGCTGTTAGCTACAGACAGACAGACTCCACTACCCTGGGACTGGGCTGTTAGTTACAGACAGACTCCACTGCCCTGGAACTGGGCTGATAGCTACAGACAGACAGACTCCACTGCCCTGGGACTGGGCTGTTAGCTACAGACAGACTCCACTACCCTGGGACTGGGCTGTTAGCTACAGACAGACAGACTCCACTACCCTGGGACTGGGCTGTTAGCTACAGACAGACAGACTCCATTGCCCTGGGACTGGGCTGTTAGCTACAGACAGACAGACTCCACTACCCTGGGACTGGGCTGTTAGCTGCAGACAGACAGACTCCACTGCCCTGGGACTGGGCTGTTAGCTACAGACAGACAGACTCCACTACCCTGGGACTGGGCTGTTAGCTACAGACAGACAGACTCCACTGCCCTGGGACTGGGCTGTTAGCTACAGACAGACAGACTCCACTGCCCTGGGACTGGGCTGTTAGCTACAGACAGACTCCACTGCCCTGGGACTGGGCTGATAGCTACAGACAGACAGACTCCACTGCCCTGGGACTGGGCTGTTAGCTACAGACAGACAGACTCCACTACCCTGGGACTGGGCTGTTAGCTACAGACAGACTCCACTACCCTGGGACTGGGCTGTTAGCTACAGACAGACAGACTCCACTACCCTGGGACTGGGCTGTTAGCTACAGACAGACTCCACTGCCCTGGGACTGGGCTGATAGCTACAGACAGACAGACTCCACTGCCCTGGGACTGGGCTGTTAGCTACAGACAGACAGACTCCACTACCCTGGGACTGGGCTGTTAGCTACAGACAGACTCCACTGCCCTGGAACTGGGCTGATAGCTACAGACAGACAGACTCCACTGCCCTGGGACTGGGCTGTTAGCTACAGACAGACTCCACTACCCTGGGACTGGGCTGTTAGCTACAGACAGACTCCACTGCCCTGGGACTGGGCTGTTAGCTACAGACAGACAGACTCCATTGCCCTGGGACTGGGCTGTTAGCTACAGACAGACAGACTCCACTACCCTGGGACTGGGCTGTTAGCTGCAGACAGACAGACTCCACTGCCCTGGGACTGGGCTGTTAGCTACAGACAGACAGACTCCACTACCCTGGGACTGGGCTGTTAGTTACAGACAGACTCCACTGCCCTGGAACTGGGCTGATAGCTACAGACAGACAGACTCCACTGCCCTGGGACTGGGCTGTTAGGACAGACTCCACTACCCTGGGACTGGGCTGTTAGCTACAGACAGACAGACTCCACTACCCTGGGACTGGGCTGTTAGCTACAGACAGACAGACTCCATTGCCCTGGGACTGGGCTGTTAGCTACAGACAGACAGACTCCACTACCCTGGGACTGGGCTGTTAGCTGCAGACAGACAGACTCCACTGCCCTGGGACTGGGCTGTTAGCTACAGACAGACAGACTCCACTGCCCTGGTACTGGGCTGTTAGCTACAGACAGACTCCACTGCCCTGGGACTGGGCTGATAGCTACAGACAGACAGACTCCACTGCCCTGGGACTGGGCTGTTAGCTACAGACAGACAGACTCCACTACCCTGGGACTGGGCTGTTAGCTACAGACAGACTCCACTGCCCTGGAACTGGGCTGATAGCTACAGACAGACAGACTCCACTACCCTGGGACTGGGCTGTTAGCTACAGACAGACTCCACTGCCCTGGAACTGGGCTGTTAGCTACAGACAGACTCCACTGCCCTGGGACTGGGCTGTTAGCTACAGACAGACTCCACTGCCCTGGGACTGGGCCTGACAGACTCCACTGCCCTGGGACTGGGCTGTTAGCTACAGACAGACAGACTCCACTACCCTGGGACTGGGCTGTTAGCTACAGACAGACTCCTGGAACTGGGCTGTTAGCTACAGACAGACAGACTCCACTGCCCTGGGACTGGGCTGTTAGCTACAGACAGACAGACTCCATTGCCCTGGGACTGGGCTGTTAGCTACAGACAGACAGACTCCACTACCCTGGGACTGGGCTGTTAGCTGCAGACAGACAGACTCCACTGCCCTGGGACTGGGCTGTTAGCTACAGACAGACAGACTCCACTGCCCTGGTACTGGGCTGTTAGCTGTGCCCTGGGACTGGGCTGTTAGCTACAGACAGACTCCACTGCCCTGGGACTGGGCTGATAGCTACAGACAGACAGACTCCACTGCCCTGGGACTGGGCTGTTAGCTACAGACAGACAGACTCCACTGCCCTGGGACTGGGCTGCCCTGAACTGGGCTAGCTACAGACAGACAGACTCCACTGCCCTGGGACTGGGCTGTTAGCTACAGACAGACAGACTCCACTGCCCTGGGACTGGGCTGTTAGCTACAGACAGACAGACTCCACTGCCCTGGGACTGGGCTGTTAGCTGCAGACAGACAGACTCCACTGCCCTGGGACTGGGCTGTTAGCTACAGACAGACAGACTCCACTGCCCTGGTACTGGGCTGTTAGGGACAGACTCCACTGCCCTGGGACTGGGCTGTAGCTACAGACAGACAGACTCCACTGCCCTGGGACTGGGCTGATAGCTACAGACAGACAGACAGACTCCACTGCCCTGGGACTGGGCTGTTAGCTACAGACAGACTCCACTGCCCTGGGACTGGGCTGATAGCTACAGACAGACAGACTCCACTGCCCTGGGACTGGGCTGTTAGCTACAGACAGACAGACTCCACTACCCTGGGACTGGGCTGTTAGCTGGGACTCCACTGCCCTGGAACTGGGCTGATAGCTACAGACAGACTCCACTGCCCTGGGACTGGGCTGTTACTGGACAGACTCCACTGCCCTGGGACTGGGCTGTTAGCTAGACAGACTCCACTGCCCTGGGACTGGGCTGTTAGCTACAGACAGACTCCACTGCCCTGGGACTGGGCTGTTAGCTACAGACAGACTCCACTGCCCTGGGACTGGGCTGTTAGCTACAGACAGACAGACTCCACTACCCTGGGACTGGGCTGTTAGCTACAGACAGACAGACTCCACTGCCCTGGGACTGGGCTGTTAGCTACAGACAGACAGACTCCACTGCCCTGGTACTGGGCTGTTAGCTGACAGACTCCATTGCCCTGGGACTGGGCTGATAGCTACAGACAGACAGACTCCACTGCCCTGGGACTGGGCTGTTAGCTACAGACAGACAGACTCCACTGCCCTGGGACTGGGCTGTTAGCTACAGACAGACTCCACTGCCCTGGAACTGGGCTGATAGCTACAGACAGACAGACTCCACTGCCCTGGGACTGGGCTGTTAGCTACAGACAGACTCCACTACCCTGGGACTGGGCTGTTAGCTACAGACAGACAGACTCCACTACCCTGGGACTGGGCTGTTAGCTACAGACAGACAGACTCCATTGCCCTGGGACTGGGCTGTTAGCTACAGACAGACAGACTCCACTACCCTGGGACTGGGCTGTTAGCTGCAGACAGACAGACTCCACTGCCCTGGGACTGGGCTGTTAGCTACAGACAGACAGACTCCACTACCCTGGGACTGGGCTGTTAGCTACAGACAGACTCCACTGCCCTGGGACTGGGCTGTTAGCTACAGACAGACAGACTCCACTGCCCTGGGACTGGGCTGTTAGCTACAGACAGACTCCACTACCCTGGGACTGGGCTGTTAGCTACAGACAGACAGACTCCACTACCCTGGGACTGGGCTGTTAGCTACAGACAGACAGACTCCACTGCCCTGGGACTGGGCTGTTAGCTACAGACAGACAGACTCCACTACCCTGGGACTGGGCTGTTAGCTGCAGACAGACAGACTCCACTGCCCTGGGACTGGGCTGTTAGCTACAGACAGACAGACTCCACTGCCCTGGTACTGGGCTGTTAGCTACAGACAGACTCCACTGCCCTGGGACTGGGCTGATAGCTACAGACAGACAGACTCCACTGCCCTGGGACTGGGCTGTTAGCTACAGACAGACAGACTCCACTACCCTGGGACTGGGCTGTTAGCTACAGACAGACTCCACTGCCCTGGTACTGGGCTGTTAGCTACAGACAGACTCCACTGCCCTGGGACTGGGCTGATAGCTACAGACAGACAGACTCCACTGCCCTGGGACTGGGCTTTTAGCTACAGACAGACAGACTCCACTACCCTGGGACTGGGCTGTTAGCTACAGACAGACAGACTCCACTGCACTGGGACTGGGCTGTTAGCTACAGACAGACAGACTCCACTGCCCTGGTACTGGGCTGTTAGCTACAGACAGACTCCACTGCCCTGGGACTGGGCTGATAGCTACAGACAGACAGACTCCACTGCCCTGGGACTGGGCTGTTAGCTACAGACAGACAGACTCCACTACCCTGGGACTGGGCTGTTAGCTACAGACAGACTCCACTGCCCTGAACTGGGCTGATAGCTACAGACAGACAGACTCCACTGCCCTGGGACTGGGCTGTTAGCTACAGACAGACTCCACTACCCTGGGACTGGGCTGTTAGCTGCAGACAGACAGACTCCACTGCCCTGGGACTGGGCTGTTAGCTACAGACAGACAGACTCCACTACCCTGGGACTGGGCTGTTAGCTACAGACAGACTCCACTGCCCTGGAACTGGGCTGATAGCTACAGACAGACAGACTCCACTGCCCTGGGACTGGGCTGTTAGCTACAGACAGACTCCACTACCCTGGGACTGGGCTGTTAGCTACAGACAGACAGACTCCACTACCCTGGGACTGGGCTGTTAGCTACAGACAGACAGACTCCATTGCCCTGGGACTGGGCTGTTAGCTACAGACAGACAGACTCCACTACCCTGGGACTGGGCTGTTAGCTGCAGACAGACAGACTCCACTGCCCTGGGACTGGGCTGTTAGCTACAGACAGACAGACTCCACTGCCCTGGTACTGGGCTGTTAGCTACAGACAGACTCCACTGCCCTGGGACTGGGCTGATAGCTACAGACAGACAGACTCCACTGCCCTGGGACTGGGCTGTTAGCTACAGACAGACAGACTCCACTACCCTGGGACTGGGCTGTTAGCTACAGACAGACTCCACTGCCCTGGTACTGGGCTGTTAGCTACAGACAGACTCCACTGCCCTGGGACTGGGCTGATAGCTACAGACAGACAGACTCCACTGCCCTGGGACTGGGCTTTTAGCTACAGACAGACAGACTCCACTACCCTGGGACTGGGCTGTTAGCTACAGACAGACAGACTCCACTGCACTGGGACTGGGCTGTTAGCTACAGACAGACAGACTCCACTGCCCTGGTACTGGGCTGTTAGCTACAGACAGACTCCACTGCCCTGGGACTGGGCTGATAGCTACAGACAGACAGACTCCACTGCCCTGGGACTGGGCTGTTAGCTACAGACAGACAGACTCCACTACCCTGGGACTGTGCTGTTAGCTACAGACAGACTCCACTGCCCTGAACTGGGCTGATAGCTACAGACAGACAGACTCCACTGCCCTGGGACTGGGCTGTTAGCTACAGACAGACTCCACTACCCTGGGACTGGGCTGTTAGCTACAGACAGACAGACTCCACTACCCTGGGACTGGGCTGGAGACAGACTCCATTGCCCTGGGACTGGGCTGTTAGCTACAGACAGACAGACTCCACTACCCTGGGACTGGGCTGTTAGCTGCAGACAGACAGACTCCACTGCCCTGGGACTGGGCTGTTAGCTACAGACAGACAGACTCCACTGCCCTGGGACTGGGCTGTTAGCTACAGACAGACAGACTCCACTACCCTGGGACTGGGCTGTTAGCTACAGACAGACTCCACTGCCCTGGGACTGGGCTGTTAGCTACAGACAGACAGACTCCACTGCCCTGGGACTGGGCTGATAGCTACAGACAGACAGACTCCACTGCCCTGGGACTGGGCTGTTAGCTACAGACAGACAGACTCCACTACCCTGGGACTGGGCTGTTAGCTACAGACAGACAGACTCCACTGCACTGGGACTGGGCTGTTAGCTACAGACAGACAGACTCCACTGCCCTGGGACTGGGCTGTTAGCTACAGACAGACTCCACTGCCCTGGGACTGGGCTGATAGCTACAGACAGACAGACTCCACTGCCCTGGGACTGGGCTGTTAGCTACAGACAGACAGACTCCACTACCCTGGGACTGGGCTGTTAGCTACAGACAGACTCCACTGCCCTGGGACTGGGCTGATAGCTACAGACAGACAGACTCCACTGCCCTGGGACTGGGCTGTTAGCTACAGACAGACTCCACTGCCCTGGGACTGGGCTGTTAGCTACAGACAGACAGACTCCACTGCCCTGGGACTGGGCTGTTAGCTACAGACAGACAGACTCCACTGCCCTGGGACTGGGCTGTTAGCTACAGACAGACAGACTCCACTGCCCTGGGACTGGGCTGTTAGCTGCAGACAGACAGACTCCACTGCCCTGGGACTGGGCTGTTAGCTACAGACAGACAGACTCCACTGCCCTGGGACTGGGCTGTTAGCTACAGACAGACTCCACTGCCCTGGGACTGGGCTGTTAGCTACAGACAGACAGACTCCACTGCCCTGGGACTGGGCTGTTAGCTACAGACAGACAGACTCCACTGCCCTGGGACTGGGCTGTTAGCTACAGACAGACAGACTCCACTACCCTGGGACTGGGCTGTTAGCTACAGACAGACTCCACTGCCCTGGTACTGGGCTGTGGCTACAGACAGACTCCACTGCCCTGGGACTGGGCTGATAGCTACAGACAGACAGACTCCACTGCCCTGGGACTGGGCTGTTAGCTACAGACAGACAGACTCCACTACCCTGGGACTGGGCTGTTAGCTACAGACAGACAGACTCCACTGCCCTGGGACTGGGCTGTTAGCTACAGACAGACAGACTCCACTGCCCTGGTACTGGGCTGTTAGCTACAGACAGACTCCACTGCCCTGGGACTGGGCTGATAGCTACAGACAGACAGACTCCACTGCCCTGGGACTGGGCTGTTAGCTACAGACAGACAGACTCCACTACCCTGGGACTGTGCTGTTAGCTACAGACAGACTCCACTGCCCTGGGACTGGGCTGATAGCTACAGACAGACAGACTCCACTGCCCTGGGACTGGGCTGTTAGCTACAGACAGACTCCACTGCCCTGGGACTGGGCTGTTAGCTACAGACAGACAGACTCCACTACCCTGGGACTGGGCTGTTAGCTACAGACAGACAGACTCCACTGCCCTGGGACTGGGCTGTTAGCTACAGACAGACAGACTCCACTGCCCTGGGACTGGGCTGTTAGCTGCAGACAGACAGACTCCACTGCCCTGGGACTGGGCTGTTAGCTACAGACAGACAGACTCCACTGCCCTGGTACTGGGCTGTTAGCTACAGACAGACTCCACTGCCCTGGGACTGGGCTGATAGCTACAGACAGACAGACTCCACTGCCCTGGGACTGGGCTGTTAGCTACAGACAGACAGACTCCACTACCCTGGGACTGGGCTGTTAGCTACAGACAGACTCCACTGCCCTGGAACTGGGCTGATAGCTACAGACAGACAGACTCCACTGCCCTGGGACTGGGCTGTTAGCTACAGACAGACTCCACTGCCCTGGGACTGGGCTGTTAGCTACAGACAGACAGACTCCACTGCCCTGGGACTGGGCTGTTAGCTACAGACAGACAGACTCCATTGCCCTGGGACTGGGCTGTTAGCTACAGACAGACAGACTCCACTACCCTGGGACTGGGCTGTTACCTACAGACAGACAGACTCCACTGCCCTGGTACTGGGCTGTTACCTACAGACAGACAGACTCCACTGCCCTGGGACTGGGCTGTTACCTACAGACATACTCCACTGCCCTGGGACTGGGCTGTTAGCTACAGACAGACTCCACTGCCCTGGGACTGGGCTGTTATCTACAGACAGACAGACTCCACTGCCCTGGGACTGGGCTGTTAGCTACAGACAGACTCCACTACCCTGGGACTGGGCTGTTAGCTACAGACAGACAGACTCCACTACCCTGGGACTGGGCTGTTAGCTACAGACAGACAGACTCCATTGCCCTGGGACTGGGCTGTTAGCTACAGACAGACAGACTCCACTACCCTGGGACTGGGCTGTTAGCTGCAGACAGACAGACTCCACTGCCCTGGGACTGGGCTGTTAGCTACAGACAGACAGACTCCACTGCCCTGGTACTGGGCTGTTAGCTACAGACAGACTCCACTGCCCTGGGACTGGGCTGATAGCTACAGACAGACAGACTCCACTGCCCTGGGACTGGGCTGTTAGCTACAGACAGACAGACTCCACTACCCTGGGACTGGGCTGTTAGCTACAGACAGACTCCACTGCCCTGGAACTGGGCTGATAGCTACAGACAGACAGACTCCACTGACCTGGGACTGGGCTGTTAGCTACAGACAGACTCCACTGCCCTGGGACTGGGCTGTTAGCTACAGACAGACAGACTCCACTACCCTGGGACTGGGCTGTTAGCTACAGACAGACAGACTCCATTGCCCTGGGACTGGGCTGTTAGCTACAGACAGACAGACTCCACTACCCTGGGACTGGGCTGTTACCTACAGACAGACAGACTCCACTGCCCTGGTACTGGGCTGTTACCTACAGACAGACAGACTCCACTGCCCTGGGACTGGGCTGTTACCTACAGACATACTCCACTGCCCTGGGACTGGGCTGTTAGCTACAGACAGACTCCACTGCCCTGGGACTGGGCTGTTATCTACAGACAGACAGACTCCACTGCCCTGGGACTGGGCTGTTAGCTACAGACAGACTCCACTACCCTGGGACTGGGCTGTTAGCTACAGACAGACAGACTCCACTACCCTGGGACTGGGCTGTTAGCTACAGACAGACAGACTCCACTACCCTGGTACTGGGCTGTTAGCTACAGACAGACAGACTCCACTGCCCTGGGACTGGGCTGTTAGCTACAGACAGACAGACTCCACTACCCTGGGACTGGGCTGTTAGCTACAGACAGACTCCACTGCCCTGGGACTGGGCTGTTAGCTACAGACAGACAGACTCCACTGCCCTGGGACTGGGCTGTTAGCTACAGACAGACTCCACTGCCCTGGGACTGGGCTGTTAGCTACAGACAGACTCCACTGCCCTGGGACTGGGCTGTTAGCTACAGACAGACAGACTCCACTGCCCTGGGACTGGGCTGTTAGCTACAGACAGACTCCACTGCCCTGGGACTGGGCTGTTAGCTACAGACAGACTCCACTGCCCTGGGACTGGGCTGTTAGCTACAGACAGACTCCACTGCCCTGGGACTGGGCTGTTAGCTACAGACAGACAGACTCCACTGCCCTGGGACTGGGCTGTTAGCTACAGACAGACTCCACTGCCCTGGGACTGGGCTGTTAGCTACAGACAGCCTCCACTGCCCTGGGACTGGGCTGTTAGCTACAGACAGACAGACTCTACTGCCCTGGGACTGGGCTGTTAGCTACAGACAGACAGACTCCAATGCCCTGGGACTGGGCTGTTAGCTACAGACAGACTAAACTGACCTGGGACTGGGCTGTTAGCTACAGACAGACAGACTCCACTGCCCTGGGACTGGGCTGTTAGCTACAGATGGACTCCACTGCCCTGGGACTGGGCTGTTAGCTACAGACAGACTCCACTGCCCTGGGACTGGGCTGTTAGCTACAGACAGACTCCACTGCCCTGGGACTGGGCTGTTAGCTACAGACAGACAGACTCCACTGCCCTGGGACTGGGCTGTTAGCTGCAGACAGACAGACTCCACTGCCCTGGGACTGGGCTGTTAGCTACAGACAGACGGACTCCACTGCCCTGGGACTGGGCTGTTAGCTACAGACAGACAGACTCCACTGCCCTGGGACTGGGCTGTTAGCTACAGACAGACAGACTCCACTGCCCTGGGACTGGGTTGTTAGCTGCAGACAGACAGACTCCACTGCCCTGGGACTGGGCTGTTAGCTACAGACAGACGGACTCCACTGCCCTGGGACTGGGCTGTTAGCTACAGACAGACAGACTCCACTGCCCTGGGACTGGGCTGTTAGCTACAGACAGACTCCACTGCCCTGGGACTGGGCTGTTAGCTACAGACAGACAGACTCCACTACCCTGGGACTGGACTGTTAGCTACAGACAGTCAGACTCCACTGCCCTGGGACTGGGCTGTTAGCTACAGACAGACAGACTCCACTGCCCTGGGACTGGGCTGTTAGCTACAGACAGACAGACTCCACTGCCCTGGGACTGGGCTGTTAGCTACAGACAGACAGACTCCACTACCCTGGGACTGGGCTGTTAGCTACAGACAGACTCCACTGCCCTGGGACTGGACTGTTAGCTACAGACAGACAGACTCCACTGCCCTGGGACTGGGCTGTTAGCTACAGACAGACAGACAGACTCCACTGCCCTGGGTCTGGGCTGTTAGCTACAGACAGACAGACTCCACTGCACTGGGACTGGGCTGTTAGTTACAGACAGACAGACTCCACTGCCCTGGGACTGGGCTGTTAGCTACAGACAGACAGACTCCACTGCCCTGGGACTGGGCTTTTAGCTACAGACAGACAGACTCCACTGCCCTGGGACTGGGCTGTTAGCTACAGACAGACTCCACTGCCCTGGGACTGGGCTGTTAGCTACAGACAGACATACTCCATTGCCCTGGGACTGGGCTGTTAGCTACAGACAGACAGACTCCACTACCCTGGGACTGGGCTGTTAGCTACAGACAGACTCCACTGCCCTGGGACTGGGCTGATAGCTACAGACAGACAGACTCCACTGCCCTGGGACTGGGCTGTTAGCTACAGACAGACAGACAGACTCCACTGCCCTGGGTCTGGGCTGTTAGCTACAGACAGACAGACTCCACTGCACTGGGACTGGGCTGTTAGTTACAGACAGACAGACTCCACTGCCCTGGGACTGGGCTGTTAGCTACAGACAGACTCCACTGCCCTGGGACTGGGCTGTTAGCTACAGACAGACAGACTCCACTGCCCTGGGACTGGGCTGTTAGCTACAGACAGACTCCACTGCCCTGGGACTGGGCTGTTAGCTACAGACAGACATACTCCATTGCCCTGGGACTGGGCTGTTAGCTACAGACAGACAGACTCCACTACCCTGGGACTGGGCTGTTAGCTACAGACAGACTCCACTGCCCTGGGACTGGGCTGTTAGCTACAGACAGACAGACTCCACTGCCCTGGGACTGGGCTGTTAGCTACAGACAGACAGACTCCACTGCCCTGGGACTGGGCTGTTAGCTACAGACAGACAGACTCCACTGCCCTGGGACTGGGCTGTTAGCTACAGACAGACTCCACTGCCCTGGGACTGGGCTGTTAGCTACAGACAGACATCTCCACTGCCCTGGGACTGGGCTGTTAGCTACAGACAGACAGACTCCACTGCCCTGGGACTGGGCTGTTAGCTACAGACAGACTCCACTGCCCTGGGACTGGGCTGTTAGCTACAGACAGACAGACTCCACTGCCCTGGGACTGGGCTGTTAGCTGCAGACAGACAGACTCCACTGCCCTGGGACTGGGCTGTTAGCTACAGACAGACGGACTCCACTGCCCTGGGACTGGGCTGTTAGCTACAGACAGACAGACTCCACTGCCCTGGGACTGGGCTGTTAGCTACAGACAGACAGACTCCACTGCCCTGGGACTGGGTTGTTAGCTGCAGACAGACAGACTCCACTGCCCTGGGACTGGGCTGTTAGCTACAGACAGACGGACTCCACTGCCCTGGGACTGGGCTGTTAGCTACAGACAGACAGACTCCACTGCCCTGGGACTGGGCTGTTAGCTACAGACAGACTCCACTGCCCTGGGACTGGGCTGTTAGCTACAGACAGACAGACTCCACTACCCTGGGACTGGACTGTTAGCTACAGACAGTCAGACTCCACTGCCCTGGGACTGGGCTGTTAGCTACAGACAGACAGACTCCACTGCCCTGGGACTGGGCTGTTAGCTACAGACAGACAGACTCCACTGCCCTGGGACTGGGCTGTTAGCTACAGACAGACAGACTCCACTACCCTGGGACTGGGCTGTTAGCTACAGACAGACTCCACTGCCCTGGGACTGGACTGTTAGCTACAGACAGACAGACTCCACTGCCCTGGGACTGGGCTGTTAGCTACAGACAGACAGACAGACTCCACTGCCCTGGGTCTGGGCTGTTAGCTACAGACAGACAGACTCCACTGCACTGGGACTGGGCTGTTAGTTACAGACAGACAGACTCCACTGCCCTGGGACTGGGCTGTTAGCTACAGACAGACTCCACTGCCCTGGGACTGGGCTTTTAGCTACAGACAGACAGACTCCACTGCCCTGGGACTGGGCTGTTAGCTACAGACAGACTCCACTGCCCTGGGACTGGGCTGTTAGCTACAGACAGACATACTCCATTGCCCTGGGACTGGGCTGTTAGCTACAGACAGACAGACTCCACTACCCTGGGACTGGGCTGTTAGCTACAGACAGACTCCACTGCCCTGGGACTGGGCTGATAGCTACAGACAGACAGACTCCACTGCCCTGGGACTGGGCTGTTAGCTACAGACAGACAGACAGACTCCACTGCCCTGGGTCTGGGCTGTTAGCTACAGACAGACAGACTCCACTGCACTGGGACTGGGCTGTTAGTTACAGACAGACAGACTCCACTGCCCTGGGACTGGGCTGTTAGCTACAGACAGACTCCACTGCCCTGGGACTGGGCTGTTAGCTACAGACAGACAGACTCCACTGCCCTGGGACTGGGCTGTTAGCTACAGACAGACTCCACTGCCCTGGGACTGGGCTGTTAGCTACAGACAGACATACTCCATTGCCCTGGGACTGGGCTGTTAGCTACAGACAGACAGACTCCACTACCCTGGGACTGGGCTGTTAGCTACAGACAGACTCCACTGCCCTGGGACTGGGCTGTTAGCTAGACAGACAGACTCCACTGCCCTGGGACTGGGCTGTTAGCTACAGACAGACTCCACTGCCCTGGGACTGGGCTGTTAGCTACAGACAGACAGACTCCACTGCCCTGGGACTGGGCTGTTAGCTACAGACAGACTCCACTGCCCTGGGACTGGGCTGTTAGCTACAGACAGACATACTCCATTGCCCTGGGACTGGGCTGTTAGCTACAGACAGACAGACTCCACTACCCTGGGACTGGGCTGTTAGCTACAGACAGACTCCACTGCCCTGGGACTGGGCTGATAGCTACAGACAGACAGACTCCACTGCCCTGGGACTGGGCTGTTAGCTACAGACAGACTCCACTGCCCTGGGACTGGGCTGTTAGCTACAGACAGCCTCCACTGCCCTGGGACTGGGCTGTTAGCTACAGACAGACAGACTCTACTGCCCTGGGACTGGGCTGTTAGCTACAGACAGACAGACTCCAATGCCCTGGGACTGGGCTGTTAGCTACAGACAGACTAAACTGACCTGGGACTGGGCTGTTAGCTACAGACAGACAGACTCCACTGCCCTGGGACTGGGCTGTTAGCTACAGATGGACTCCACTGCCCTGGGACTGGGCTGTTAGCTACAGACAGACTCCACTGCCCTGGGACTGGGCTGTTAGCTACAGACAGACTCCACTGCCCTGGGACTGGGCTGTTAGCTACAGACAGACAGACTCCACTGCCCTGGGACTGGGTTGTTAGCTGCAGACAGACAGACTCCACTGCCCTGGGACTGGGCTGTTAGCTGGACGGACTCCACTGCCCTGGGACTGGGCTGTTAGCTACAGACAGACAGACTCCACTGCCCTGGGACTGGGCTGTTAGCTACAGACAGACAGACTCCACTGCCCTGGGACTGGGCTGTTAGCTGCAGACAGACAGACTCCACTGCCCTGGGACTGGGCTGTTAGCTACAGACAGACGGACTCCACTGCCCTGGGACTGGGCTGTTAGCTACAGACAGACAGACTCCACTGCCCTGGGACTGGGCTGTTAGCTACAGACAGACTCCACTGCCCTGGGACTGGGCTGTTAGCTACAGACAGACAGACTCCACTACCCTGGGACTGGACTGTTAGCTACAGACAGTCAGACTCCACTGCCCTGGGACTGGGCTGTTAGCTACAGACAGACAGACTCCACTGCCCTGGGACTGGGCTGTTAGCTACAGACAGACAGACTCCACTGCCCTGGGACTGGGCTGTTAGCTACAGACAGACAGACTCCACTACCCTGGGACTGGGCTGTTAGCTACAGACAGACTCCACTGCCCTGGGACTGGGCTGTTAGCTACAGACAGACAGACTCCACTGCCCTGGGACTGGGCTGTTAGCTACAGACAGACAGACAGACTCCACTGCCCTGGGTCTGGGCTGTTAGCTACAGACAGACAGACTCCACTGCACTGGGACTGGGCTGTTAGTTACAGACAGACAGACTCCACTGCCCTGGGACTGGGCTGTTAGCTACAGACAGACTCCACTGCCCTGGGACTGGGCTGTTAGCTACAGACAGACAGACTCCACTGCCCTGGGACTGGGCTGTTAGCTACAGACAGACTCCACTGCCCTGGGACTGGGCTGTTAGCTACAGACAGACATACTCCATTGCCCTGGGACTGGGCTGTTAGCTACAGACAGACAGACTCCACTACCCTGGGACTGGGCTGTTAGCTACAGACAGACTCCACTGCCCTGGGACTGGGCTGATAGCTACAGACAGACAGACTCCACTGCCCTGGGACTGGGCTGTTAGCTACAGACAGACAGACTCCACTGCCCTGGGACTGGGCTGTTAGCTACAGACAGACAGACTCCACTGCACTGGGACTGGGCTGTTAGTTACAGACAGACAGACTCCACTGCCCTGGGACTGGGCTGTTAGCTACAGACAGACTCCACTGCCCTGGGACTGGGCTGTTAGCTACAGACAGACTCCACTGCCCTGGGACTGGGCTGTTAGCTACAGACAGACTCCACTGCCCTGGGACTGGGCTGTTAGCTACAGACAGACATACTCCATTGCCCTGGGACTGGGCTGTTAGCTACAGACAGACAGACTCCACTACCCTGGGACTGGGCTGTTAGCTACAGACAGACTCCACTGCCCTGGGACTGGGCTGTTAGCTACAGACAGACAGACTCCTGCCCTGGGACTGGGCTGTTAGCTACAGACAGACAGACTCCAATGCCCTGGGACTGGGCTGTTAGCTGACAGACTAAACTGACCTGGGACTGGGCTGTTAGCTACAGACAGACTCCACTGCCCTGGGACTGGGCTGTTAGCTACAGACAGACAGACTCCACTGCCCTGGGACTGGGCTGTTAGCTACAGACAGACTCCACTGCCCTGGGACTGGGCTGTTAGCTACAGACAGCCTCCACTGCCCTGGGACTGGGCTGTTAGCTACAGACAGACAGACTCCACTGCCCTGGGACTGGGCTGTTAGCTGCAGACAGACAGACTCCACTGCCCTGGGACTGGGCTGTTAGCTACAGACAGACAGACTCCACTGCCCTGGGACTGGGCTGTTAGCTACAGACAGACAGACTCCACTGCCCTGGGACTGGGCTGTTAGCTACAGACAGACAGACTCCACTGCCCTGGGACTGGGCTGTTAGCTGCAGACAGACAGACTCCACTGCCCTGGGACTGGGCTGTTAGCTACAGACAGACAGACTCCACTGCCCTGGGACTGGGCTGTTAGCTACAGACAGACAGACTCCACTGCCCTGGGACTGGGCTGTTAGCTACAGACAGACTCCACTGCCCTGGGACTGGGCTGTTAGCTACAGACAGACAGACTCCACTACCCTGGGACTGGGCTGTTAGCTACAGACAGACAGACTCCACTGCCCTGGGACTGGGCTGTTAGCTACAGACAGACAGACTCCACTGCCCTGGGACTGGGCTGTTAGCTACAGACAGACAGACTCCACTACCCTGGGACTGGGCTGTTAGCTACAGACAGACTCCACTGCCCTGGGACTGGGCTGTTAGCTACAGACAGACAGACTCCACTGCCCTGGGACTGGGCTGTTAGCTACAGACAGACAGACAGACTCCACTGCCCTGGGTCTGGGCTGTTAGCTACAGACAGACAGACTCCACTGCCTGGGACTGGGCTGTTAGTTACAGACAGACAGACTCCACTGCCCTGGGACTGGGCTGTTAGCTACAGACAGACTCCACTGCCCTGGGACTGGGCTGTTAGCTACAGACAGACAGACTCCACTGCCCTGGGACTGGGCTGTTAGCTACAGACAGACTCCACTGCCCTGGGACTGGGCTGTTAGCTACAGACAGACAGACTCCACTTGCCCTGGGACTGGGCTGTTAGCTACAGACAGACAGACTCCACTACCCTGGGACTGGGCTGTTAGCTACAGACAGACTCCACTGCCCTGGGACTGGGCTGATAGCTACAGACAGACAGACTCCACTGCCCTGGGACTGGGCTGTTAGCTACAGACAGACAGACAGACTCCACTGCCCTGGGTCTGGGCTGTTAGCTACAGACAGACAGACTCCACTGCCCTGGGACTGGGCTGTTAGCTACAGACAGACAGACTCCACTGCCCTGGGACTGGGCTGTTAGCTACAGACAGACTCCACTGCCCTGGGACTGGGCTGTTAGCTACAGACAGACAGACTCCACTGCCCTGGGACTGGGCTGTTAGCTACAGACAGACTCCACTGCCCTGGGACTGGGCTGTTAGCTACAGACAGACATACTCCATTGCCCTGGGACTGGGCTGTTAGCTACAGACAGACAGACTCCACTACCCTGGGACTGGGCTGTTAGCTACAGACAGACTCCACTGCCCTGGGACTGGGCTGATAGCTACAGACAGACAGACTCCACTGCCCTGGGACTGGGCTGTTAGCTACAGACAGACAGACTCCACTACCCTGGGACTGGGCTGTTAGCTACAGACAGACAGACTCCACTGCCCTGGGACTGGGCTGATAGCTACAGACAGACAGACAGACTCCACTGCCCTGGGACTGGGCTGTTAGCTACAGACAGACTCCACTGCCCTGGGACTGGGCTGATAGCTACAGACAGACAGACTCCACTGCCCTGGGACTGGGCTGTTAGCTACAGACAGACAGACTCCACTACCCTGGGACTGGGCTGTTAGCTCCACTGCCCTGGAACTGGGCTGACAGACAGACTCCACT
Source organism: Oncorhynchus nerka (assembly GCF_034236695.1). Classification (NCBI taxonomy): domain Eukaryota; kingdom Metazoa; phylum Chordata; class Actinopteri; order Salmoniformes; family Salmonidae; genus Oncorhynchus; species Oncorhynchus nerka. The sequence continues at coordinate 82,191,109 of NC_088401.1, read as the reverse complement.
GCCCTGGGACTGGGCTGTTAGCTACAGACAGACTCCACTGCCCTGGGACTGGGCTGTTAGCTACAGACAGACTCCACTGCCCTGGGACTGGGCTGTTAGCTACAGACAGACAGACTCCACTGCCCTGGGACTGGGCTGTTAGCTACAGACAGACTCCACTGCCCTGGGACTGGGCTGTTAGCTACAGACAGACATACTCCATTGCCCTGGGACTGGGCTGTTAGCTACAGACAGACAGACTCCACTACCCTGGGACTGGGCTGTTAGCTGGACAGACTCCACTGCCCTGGGACTGGGCTGTTAGCTACAGACAGACAGACTCCACTGCCCTGGGACTGGGCTGTTAGCTACAGACAGACAGACTCCACTGCCCTGGTACTGGGCTGTTAGCTACAGACAGACTCCACTGCCCTGGGACTGGGCTGATAGCTACAGACAGACAGACTCCACTGCCCTGGGACTGGGCTGTTAGCTACAGACAGACAGACTCCACTACCCTGGGACTGGGCTGTTAGCTACAGACAGACTCCACTACCCTGGGACTGGGCTGTTAGCTACAGACAGACAGACTCCATTGCCCTGGGACTGGGCTGTTAGGTACAGACAGACAGACTCCACTACCCTGGGACTGGGCTGTTAGCTGCAGACAGACAGACTCCACTGCCATGGGACTGGGCTGTTAGCTACAGACAGACAGACTCCACTGCCCTGGTACTGGGCTGTTACTGACAGACTCCACTGCCCTGGGACTGGGCTGATAGCTACAGACAGACAGACTCCACTGCCCTGGGACTGGGCTGTTAGCTACAGACAGACAGACTCCACTACCCTGGGACTGGGCTGTTAGCTACAGACAGACAGACTCCACTGCCCTGGAACTGGGCTGATAGCTACAGACAGACAGACTCCACTGCCCTGGGACTGGGCTGTTAGCTACAGACAGACTCCACTACCCTGGGACTGGGCTGTTAGCTACAGACAGACAGACTCCACTACCCTGGGACTGGGCTGTTAGCTACAGACAGACAGACTCCATTGCCCTGGGACTGGGCTGTTAGCTACAGACAGACAGACTCCACTACCCTGGGACTGGGCTGTTAGCTGCAGACAGACAGACTCCACTGCCCTGGAACTGGGCTGATAGCTACAGACAGACAGACTCCACTACCCTGGGACTGGGCTGTTAGCTACAGACAGACAGACTCCATTGCCCTGGGACTGGGCTGTTAGCTACAGACAGACAGACTCCACTACCCTGGGACTGGGCTGTTAGCTGCAGACAGACAGACTCCACTGCCCTGGGACTGGGCTGTTAGCTACAGACAGACAGACTCCACTGCCCTGGTACTGGGCTGTTAGCTACAGACAGACTCCACTGCCCTGGGACTGGGCTGATAGCTACAGACAGACAGACTCCACTGCCCTGGGACTGGGCTGTTAGCTACAGACAGACAGACTCCACTACCCTGGGACTGGGCTGTTAGCTACAGACAGACAGACTCCACTGCCCTGGGACTGGGCTGTTAGCTACAGACAGACAGACAGACTCCACTGCCCTGGGACTGGGCTGTTAGCTACAGACAGACTCCACTGCCCTGGGACTGGGCTGATAGCTACAGACAGACAGACTCCACTGCCCTGGGACTGGGCTGTTAGCTACAGACAGACAGACTCCACTACCCTGGGACTGGGCTGTTAGCTACATACAGACTCCACTGCCCTGGAACTGGGCTGATAGCTACAGACAGACTCCACTGCCCTGGGACTGGGCTGTTAGCTACAGACAGACTCCACTGCCCTGGGACTGGGCTGTTAGCTACAGACAGACTCCACTGCCCTGGGACTGGGCTGTTAGCTACAGACAGACAGACTCCACTACCCTGGGACTGGGCTGTTAGCTACAGACAGACAGACTCCACTGCCCTGGGACTGGGCTGTTAGCTACAGACAGACAGACTCCACTGCCCTGGGACTGGGCTGTTAGCTACAGACAGACAGACTCCACTGCCCTGGGACTGGGCTGTTAGCTACAGACAGACAGACTCCACTGCCCTGGGACTGGGCTGTTAGCTACAGACAGACAGACTCCACTGCCCTGGGACTGGGCTGTTAGCTACAGACAGACTCCACTGCCCTGGGACTGGGCTGTTAGCTACAGACAGACAGACTCCACTGCCCTGGGACTGGGCTGTTAGCTACAGACAGACAGACTCCACTACCCTGGGACTGGGCTGTTAGCTACAGACAGACAGACTCCACTGCCCTGGAACTGGGCTGATAGCTACAGACAGACAGACTCCACTACCCTGGGACTGGGCTGTTACCTACAGACAGACAGACTCCACTACCCTGGGACTGGGCTGTTAGCTACAGACAGACAGACTCCACTACCCTGGGACTGGGCTGTTAGCTGCAGACAGACAGACTCCACTGCCCTGGGACTGGGCTGTTAGCTACAGACAGACAGACTCCACTGCCCTGGTACTGGGCTGTTAGCTACAGACAGACTCCACTGCCCTGGGACTGGGCTGATAGCTACAGACAGACAGACTCCACTGCCCTGGGACTGGGCTGTTAGCTACAGACAGACAGACTCCACTACCCTGGGACTGGGCTGTTAGCTACAGACAGACAGACTCCACTGCCCTGGGACTGGGCTGATAGCTACAGACAGACAGACAGACTCCACTGCCCTGGGACTGGGCTGTTAGCTACAGACAGACTCCACTGCCCTGGGACTGGGCTGATAGCTACAGACAGACAGACTCCACTGCCCTGGGACTGGGCTGTTAGCTACAGACAGACAGACTCCACTACCCTGGGACTGGGCTGTTAGCTACAGACAGACAGAACTGGGCCACTCCACTGCCTGGGACTGGGCTGTTAGCTACAGACAGACTCCACTGCCCTGGGACTGGGCTGTTAGCACTACCCTGGGACTGGGCTGTTAGCTACAGACAGACAGACTCCACTGCCCTGGGACTGGGCTGTTAGCTACAGACAGACAGACTCCACTGCCCTGGGACTGGGCTGTTAGCTACAGACAGACTCCACTGCCCTGGGACTGGGCTGATAGCTACAGACAGACAGACTCCACTGCCCTGGGACTGGGCTGTTAGCTACAGACAGACAGACTCCACTACCCTGGGACTGGGCTGTTAGCTACATGACTCCACTGCCCTGGAACTGGGCTGATAGCTACAGACAGACTCCACTGCCCTGGGACTGGGCTGTTAGCTACAGACAGACAGACTCCACTCCACTACCCTGGGACTGGGCTGTTAGCTACAGACAGACAGACTCCACTACCCTGGGACTGGGCTGTTAGCTACAGACAGACAGACTCCACTGCCCTGGGACTGGGCTGTTAGCTACAGACAGACAGACTCCACTGCCCTGGGACTGGGCTGTTAGCTACAGACAGACTCCACTGCCCTGGGACTGGGCTGTTAGCTACAGACAGACAGACTCCACTGCCCTGGGACTGGGCTGTTAGCTACAGACAGACAGACTCCACTACCCTGGGACTGGGCTGTTAGCTACAGACAGACTCCACTGCCCTGGGACTGGGCTGTTAGCTCCAGACAGACTCCACTGCCCTGGGACTGGGCTGTTAGCTACAGACAGACAGACTCCACTGCCCTGGGACTGGGCTGTTAGCTACAGACAGACAGACTCCACTACCCTGGGACTGGGCTGTTAGCTGCAGACAGACAGACTCCACTGCCCTGGGACTGGGCTGTTAGCTACAGACAGACAGACTCCACTGCCCTGGGACTGGGCTGTTAGCTACAGACAGACTCCACTGCCCTGGGACTGGGCTGATAGCTACAGACAGACAGACTCCACTGCCCTGGGACTGGGCTGTTAGCTACAGACAGACAGACTCCACTACCCTGGGACTGGGCTGTTAGCTACAGACAGACAGACTCCACTGCCCTGGAACTGGGCTGATAGCTACAGACAGACAGACTCCACTGCCCTGGGACTGGGCTGTTAGCTACAGACAGACTCCACTACCCTGGGACTGGGCTGTTAGCTACAGACAGACAGACTCCACTACCCTGGGACTGGGCTGTTAGCTACAGACAGACAGACTCCATTGCCCTGGGACTGGGCTGTTAGCTACAGACAGACAGACTCCACTACCCTGGGACTGGGCTGTTAGCTGCAGACAGACAGACTCCACTGCCCTGGGACTGGGCTGATAGCTACAGACAGACAGACTCCACTACCCTGGGACTGGGCTGTTAGCTACAGACAGACAGACTCCACTGCCCTGGGACTGGGCTGTTAGCTACAGACAGACAGACTCCACTACCCTGGGACTGGGCTGTTAGCTGCAGACAGACAGACTCCACTGCCCTGGGACTGGGCTGTTAGCTACAGACAGACAGACTCCACTGCCCTGGGACTGGGCTGTTAGCTGGACAGACTCCACTGCCCTGGGACTGGGCTGATAGCTACAGACAGACAGACTCCACTGCCCTGGGACTGGGCTGTTAGCTACAGACAGACAGACTCCACTACCCTGGGACTGGGCTGTTAGCTACAGACAGACAGACTCCACTGCCCTGGGACTGGGCTGATAGCTACAGACAGACAGACAGACTCCACTGCCCTGGGACTGGGCTGTTAGCTACAGACAGACTCCACTGCCCTGGGACTGGGCTGATAGCTACAGACAGACAGACTCCACTGCCCTGGGACTGGGCTGTTAGCTACAGACAGACAGACTCCACTACCCTGGGACTGGGCTGATAGCTACAGACAGACTCCACTGCCCTGGGACTGGGCTGTTAGCTACAGACAGACTCCACTGCCCTGGGACTGGGCTGTTAGCTACAGACAGACTCCACTGCCCTGGGACTGGGCTGTTAGCTACAGACAGACTCCACTGCCCTGGGACTGGGCTGTTAGCTACAGACAGACAGACTCCACTGCCCTGGGACTGGGCTGTTAGCTACAGACAGACTCCACTACCCTGGGACTGGGCTGTTAGCTACAGACAGACAGACTCCACTACCCTGGGACTGGGCTGTTAGCTACAGACAGACAGACTCCATTGCCCTGGGACTGGGCTGTTAGGTACAGACAGACAGACTCCACTACCCTGGGACTGGGCTGTTAGCTGCAGACAGACAGACTCCACTGCCCTGGGACTGGGCTGTTAGCTACAGACAGACAGACTCCACTGCCCTGGTACTGGGCTGTTAGCTACAGACAGACTCCACTGCCCTGGGACTGGGCTGATAGCTACAGACAGACAGACAGACTCCACTGCCCTGGGACTGGGCTGTTAGCTACAGACAGACTCCACTACCCTGGGACTGGGCTGTTAGCTACAGACAGACAGACTCCATTGCCCTGGGACTGGGCTGATAGCTACAGACAGACAGACTCCACTGCCCTGGGACTGGGCTGTTAGCTACAGACAGACTCCACTACCCTGGGACTGGGCTGTTAGCTACAGACAGACAGACTCCACTACCCTGGGACTGGGCTGTTAGCTACAGACAGACAGACTCCATTGCCCTGGGACTGGGCTGTTAGCTACAGACAGACAGACTCCACTACCCTGGGACTGGGCTGTTAGCTGCAGACAGACAGACTCCACTGCCCTGGAACTGGGCTGATAGCTACAGACAGACAGACTCCACTACCCTGGGACTGGGCTGTTAGCTACAGACAGACAGACTCCATTGCCCTGGGACTGGGCTGTTAGCTACAGACAGACAGACTCCACTACCCTGGGACTGGGCTGTTAGCTGCAGACAGACAGACTCCACTGCCCTGGGACTGGGCTGTTAGCTACAGACAGACAGACTCCACTGCCCTGGTACTGGGCTGTTAGCTACCAGACTCCACTGCCCTGGGACTGGGCTGATAGCTACAGACAGACAGACTCCACTGCCCTGGGACTGGGCTGTTAGCTACAGACAGACAGACTCCACTGCCCTGGGACTGGGCTGTTAGCTACAGACAGACAGACTCCACTGCCCTGGGACTGGGCTGATAGCTACAGACAGACAGACTCCACTGCCCTGGGACTGGGCTGTTAGCTACAGACAGACTCCACTGCCCTGGGACTGGGCTGATAGCTACAGACAGACAGACTCCACTGCCCTGGGACTGGGCTGTTAGCTACAGACAGACAGACTCCACTGCCCTGGGACTGGGCTGTTAGCTACAGACAGACTCCACTGCCCTGGAACTGGGCTGATAGCTACAGACAGACAGACTCCACTGCCCTGGGACTGGGCTGTTAGCTACAGACAGACTCCACTGCCCTGGGACTGGGCTGACAGACAGACTCCACTGCCCTGGGACTGGGCTGTTAGCTACAGACAGACTCCACTACCCTGGGACTGGGCTGTTAGCTACAGACAGACAGACTCCACTGCCCTGGGACTGGGCTGTTAGCTACAGACAGACAGACTCCACTGCCCTGGGACTGGGCTGTTAGCTGACAGACTCCACTGCCCTGGGACTGGGCTGATAGCTACAGACAGACAGACTCCACTGCCCTGGGACTGGGCTGTTAGCTACAGACAGACAGACTCCACTACCCTGGGACTGGGCTGTTAGCTACAGACAGACTCCACTGCCCTGGAACTGGGCTGATAGCTACAGACAGACTCCACTGCCCTGGGACTGGGCTGTTAGCTACAGACAGACAGACTCCACTGCCCTGGGACTGGGCTGTTAGCTACAGACAGACTCCACTGCCCTGGACTGGGCTGTTAGCTACAGACAGACAGACTCCACTACCCTGGGACTGGGCTGTTAGCTACAGACAGACAGACTCCACTGCCCTGGGACTGGGCTGTTAGCTACAGACAGACAGACTCCACTACCCTGGGACTGGGCTGTTAGCTGCAGACAGACAGACTCCACTGCCCTGGGACTGGGCTGTTAGCTACAGACAGACAGACTCCACTGCCCTGGGACTGGGCTGTTAGCTACAGACAGACTCCACTGCCCTGGGACTGGGCTGATAGCTACAGACAGACAGACTCCACTGCCCTGGGACTGGGCTGTTAGCTACAGACAGACAGACTCCACTACCCTGGGACTGGGCTGTTAGCTACAGACAGACAGACTCCACTGCCCTGGGACTGGGCTGTTAGCTACAGACAGACTCCACTGCCCTGGAACTGGGCTGACTACAGACAGACTCCACTGCCCTGGGACTGGGCTGTTAGCTGCAGACAGACAGACTCCACTGCCCTGGGACTGGGCTGTTAGCTACAGACAGACAGACTCCACTGCCCTGGGACTGGGCTGTTACTGACAGACAGACTCCACTACCCTGGGACTGGGCTGTTAGCTACAGACAGACAGACTCCACTGCCCTGGGACTGGGCTGTTAGCTACAGACAGACAGACTCCACTGCCCTGGGACTGGGCTGTTAGCTACAGACAGACTCCACTGCCCTGGGACTGGGCTGATAGCTACAGACAGACAGACTCCACTGCCCTGGGACTGGGCTGTTAGCTACAGACAGACAGACTCCACTGCCCTGGGACTGGGCTGTTAGCTACAGACAGACCTGGAACTGACCACTGCCCTGGGACTGGGCTGTTAGCTACAGACAGACAGACTCCACTGCCCTGGGACTGGGCTGTTAGCTACAGACAGACTCCACTGCCCTGGGACTGGGCTGTTAGCTACAGACAGACTCCACTGCCCTGGGACTGGGCTGTTAGCTACAGACAGACTCCACTGCCCTGGGACTGGGCTGTTAGCTACAGACAGACAGACTCCACTACCCTGGGACTGGGCTGTTAGCTACAGACAGACAGACTCCACTGCCCTGGGACTGGGCTGTTAGCTACAGACAGACAGACTCCACTGCCCTGGTACTGGGCTGTTAGCTACAGACAGACTCCACTGCCCTGGGACTGGGCTGATAGCTACAGACAGACAGACTCCACTGCCCTGGGACTGGGCTGTTAGCTACAGACAGACAGACTCCACTACCCTGGGACTGGGCTGTTAGCTACAGACAGACTCCACTACCCTGGGACTGGGCTGTTAGCTACAGACAGACAGACTCCACTGCCCTGGGACTGGGCTGTTACCTACAGACATACTCCACTGCCCTGGGACTGGGCTGTTAGCTACAGACAGACAGACTCCACTGCCCTGGGACTGGGCTGTTAGCTACAGACAGACAGACTCCACTGCCCTGGGACTGGGCTGTTAGCTACAGACAGACTCCCACTGCCCTGGAACTGGGCTGATAGCACTGCCCTGGGACTGGGCTGTTAGCTACAGACAGACTCCACTACCCTGGGACTGGGCTGTTAGCTACAGACAGACAGACTCCACTACCCTGGGACTGGGCTGTTAGCTACAGACAGACAGACTCCACTGCCCTGGGACTGGGCTGTTAGCTACAGACAGACAGACTCCACTGCCCTGGGACTGGGCTGTTAGCTGCAGACAGACAGACTCCACTGCCCTGGGACTGGGCTGTTAGCTACAGACAGACAGACTCCACTACCCTGGGACTGGGCTGTTAGCTACAGACAGACTCCACTGCCCTGGGACTGGGCTGTTAGCTACAGACAGACAGACTCCACTACCCTGGGACTGGGCTGTTAGCTACAGACAGACAGACTCCACTGCCCTGGGACTGGGCTGTTAGCTACAGACAGACAGACTCCACTGCCCTGGGACTGGGCTGTTAGCTACAGACAGACTCCACTGCGCTGGGACTGGGCTGACTACAGACAGACAGACTCCACTGCCCTGGGACTGGGCTGTTAGCTACAGACAGACAGACTCCACTACCCTGGGACTGGGCTGTTAGCTACAGACAGACTCCACTGCCCTGGGACTGGGCTGTTAGCTACAGACAGACTCCACTACCCTGGGACTGGGCTGTTAGCTACAGACAGACAGACTCCACTACCCTGGGACTGGGCTGTTAGCTACAGACAGACAGACTCCATTGCCCTGGGACTGGGCTGTTAGCTACAGACAGACAGACTCCACTACCCTGGGACTGGGCTGTTAGCTGCAGACAGACAGACTCCACTGCCCTGGGACTGGGCTGTTAGCTACAGACAGACAGACTCCACTACCCTGGGACTGGGCTGTTAGCTACAGACAGACTCCACTGCCCTGGAACTGGGCTGATAGCTACAGACAGACAGACTCCACTGCCCTGGGACTGGGCTGTTAGCTACAGACAGACTCCACTACCCTGGGACTGGGCTGTTAGCTACAGACAGACAGACTCCACTACCCTGGGACTGGGCTGTTAGCTACAGACAGACAGACTCCATTGCCCTGGGACTGGGCTGTTAGCTACAGACAGACAGACTCCACTACCCTGGGACTGGGCTGTTAGCTGCAGACAGACAGACTCCACTGCCCTGGGACTGGGCTGTTAGCTACAGACAGACAGACTCCACTGCCCTGGTACTGGGCTGTTAGCTACAGACAGACTCCACTGCCCTGGGACTGGGCTGATAGCTACAGACAGACAGACTCCACTGCCCTGGGACTGGGCTGTTAGCTACAGACAGACAGACTCCACTACCCTGGGACTGGGCTGTTAGCTACAGACAGACTCCACTGCCCTGGTACTGGGCTGTTAGCTACAGACAGACTCCACTGCCCTGGGACTGGGCTGATAGCTACAGACAGACAGACTCCACTGCCCTGGGACTGGGCTGTTAGCTACAGACAGACAGACTCCACTGCCCTGGGACTGGGCTGTTAGCTACAGACAGACAGACTCCACTGCCCTGGGACTGGGCTGTTAGCTACAGACAGACTCCACTGCCCTGGGACTGGGCTGTTAGCTACAGACAGACAGACTCCACTGCCCTGGGACTGGGCTGTTAGCTACAGACAGACTCCACTGCCCTGGGACTGGGCTGTTAGCTACAGACAGACTCCACTGCCCTGGGACTGGGCTGTTAGCTACAGACAGACAGACTCCACTGCCCTGGGACTGGGCTGTTAGCTACAGACAGACTCCACTGCCCTGGGACTGGGCTGTTAGCTACAGACAGCCTCCACTGCCCTGGGACTGGGCTGTTAGCTACAGACAGACAGACTCCACTGCCCTGGGACTGGGCTGTTAGCTACAGACAGACAGACTCCAATGCCCTGGGACTGGGCTGTTAGCTACAGACAGACTAAACTGACCTGGGACTGGGCTGTTAGCTACAGACAGACAGACTCCACTGCCCTGGGACTGGGCTGTTAGCTACAGATGGACTCCACTGCCCTGGGACTGGGCTGTTAGCTACAGACAGACTCCACTGCCCTGGGACTGGGCTGTTAGCTACAGACAGACTCCACTGCCCTGGGACTGGGCTGTTAGCTACAGACAGACAGACTCCACTGCCCTGGGACTGGGTTGTTAGCTGCAGACAGACAGACTCCACTGCCCTGGGACTGGGCTGTTAGCTACAGACAGACGGACTCCACTGCCCTGGGACTGGGCTGTTAGCTACAGACAGACAGACTCCACTGCCCTGGGACTGGGCTGTTAGCTACAGACAGACAGACTCCACTGCCCTGGGACTGGGTTGTTAGCTGCAGACAGACAGACTCCACTGCCCTGGGACTGGGCTGTTAGCTACAGACAGACGGACTCCACTGCCCTGGGACTGGGCTGTTAGCTACAGACAGACAGACTCCACTGCCCTGGGACTGGGCTGTTAGCTACAGACAGACTCCACTGCCCTGGGACTGGGCTGTTAGCTACAGACAGACAGACTCCACTACCCTGGGACTGGGCTGTTAGCTACAGACAGTCAGACTCCACTGCCCTGGGACTGGGCTGTTAGCTACAGACAGACAGACTCCACTGCCCTGGGACTGGGCTGTTAGCTACAGACAGACAGACTCCACTGCCCTGGGACTGGGCTGTTAGCTACAGACAGACAGACTCCACTACCCTGGGACTGGGCTGTTAGCTACAGACAGACTCCACTGCCCTGGGACTGGACTGTTAGCTACAGACAGACAGACTCCACTACCCTGGGACTGGGCTGTTAGCTACAGACAGACAGACAGACTCCACTGCCCTGGGTCTGGGCTGTTAGCTACAGACAGACAGACTCCACTGCACTGGGACTGGGCTGTTAGTTACAGACAGACAGACTCCACTGCCCTGGGACTGGGCTGTTAGCTACAGACAGACTCCACTGCCCTGGGACTGGGCTGTTAGCTACAGACAGACAGACTCCACTGCCCTGGGACTGGGCTGTTAGCTACAGACAGACTCCACTGCCCTGGGACTGGGCTGTTAGCTACAGACAGACATACTCCATTGCCCTGGGACTGGGCTGTTAGCTACAGACAGACAGACTCCACTACCCTGGGACTGGGCTGTTACCTACAGACAGACAGACTCCACTGCCCTGGTACTGGGCTGTTACCTACAGACAGACAGACTCCACTGCCCTGGGACTGGGCTGTTAGCTACAGACAGACTCCACTGCCCTGGGACTGGGCTGTTAGCTACAGACAGACAGACTCCACTACCCTGGGACTGGGCTGTTAGCTACAGACAGACAGACTCCACTGCCCTGGGACTGGGCTGTTAGCTACAGACAGACTCCACTGCCCTGGGACTGGGCTGTTAGCTACAGACAGACTCCACTGCCCTGGGAATGGGCTGTTAGCTACAGACATACTCCACTGCCCTGGGACTGGGCTGTTAGATACAGACAGACAGACTCCACTGCCCTGGGACTGGGCTGTTAGCTACAGACAGACAGACTCCACTGCCCTGGGACTGGGCTGTTAGCTACAGACAGACTCCACTGCCCTGGGACTGGGCTGTTAGCTACAGACAGACTCCACTGCCCTGGGACTGGGCTGTTAGCTACAGACAGACAGACTCCACTGCCCTGTGACTGGGCTGTTAGCTACAGACAGACAGACTCCACTACCCTGTGACAGGGCTGTTAGCTACAGACAGACTCCACTGACCTGGGACTGGGCTGTTAGCTACAGACATACAGACTCCACTGCCCTGGGACTGCGCTGTTAGCTACAGACGGACTCCACTGCCCTGGGACTGGGCTGTTAGCTACAGACAGACTCCACTGCCCTGGGACTGGGCTGTTAGCTACAGACAGACTCCACTGCCCTGGGACTGGGCTGTTAGCTACAGACAGACAGACTCCACTGCCCTGGGACTGGGCTGTTAGCTACAGACAGACGGACTCCACTGCCCTGGGACTGGGCTGTTAGCTACAGACAGACAGACTCCACTGCCCTGGGACTGGGCTGTTAGCTACAGACAGACAGACTCCACTGCCCTGTGACTGGGTTGTTAGCTACAGACAGACTCCACTGACCTGGGACTGGGCTGTTAGCTACAGACATACAGACTCCACTGCCCTGGGACTGCGCTGTTAGCTACAGACAGACTCCACTGCCCTGGGACTGGGCTGTTAGCTACAGACAGACTCCACTGCCCTGGGACTGGGCTGTTAGCTACAGACAGACAGACTCCACTGCCCTGGGACTGGGCTGTTAGCTACAGACAGACGGACTCCACTGCCCTGGGACTGGGCTGTTAGCTACAGACAGACAGACTCCACTGCCCTGGGACTGGGCTGTTAGCTACAGACAGACAGACTCCACTGCCCTGTGACTGGGTTGTTAGCTACAGACAGACAGACTCCACTGCCCTGGGACTGGGCTGTTAGCTACAGACAGACGGACTCCACTGCCCTGGGACTGGGCTGTTAGCTACAGACAGACAGACTCCATTACCCTGGGACTGGGCTGTTAGCTACAGACAGACTCCACTGCCCTGGGACTGGGCTGTTAGCTACAGACAGACTCCACTGCCCTGGGACTGGGCTGTTAGCTACAGACAGACAGACTCCACTGCCCTGGGACTGGGCTGTTAGCTACAGACAGACTCCACTGCCCTGGGACTGGGCTGTTAGCGACAGACAGACAGACTCCACTGCCCTGGCACTGGGCTGTTAGCTACAGACAGTCAGACTCCACTACACTGGGACTGGGCTGTTAGCTACAGACAGACTCCACTGACCTGGGACTGGGCTGTTAGCTACAGACAGACAGACTCCACTGCCCTGGGACTTTGCTGTTAGCTACAGACAGACTCTACTGCCCTGGGACTGGGCTGTTAGCTACAGACAGACTCCACTACCCTGGGACTGGGCTGTTAGCTACAGACAGACTCCACTGCCCTGGGACTGGGCTGTTAGCTACAGACAGACGGACTCCACTGCCCTGGGACTGGGCTGTTAGCTACAGACAGACAGACTCCACTGCCCTGGGACTGGGCTGTTAGCTACAGACAGACAGACTCCACTGCCCTGGGACTGGGTTGTTAGCTACAGACAGACAGACTCCACTGCCCTGGGACTGGGCAGTTAGCTACAGACAGACGGACTCCACTGCCCTGGGACTGGGCTGTTAGCTACAGACAGACAGACTCCACTGCCCTGGGACTGGGCTGTTAGCTACAGACAGACTCTACTACCCTGGGACTGGGCTGTTAGCTACAGACAGACTCCACTGCCCTGGGACTGGGCTGTTAGCTACAGACAGACTCCACTGCCCTGGGACTGGACTGTTAGCTACAGACAGTCAGACTCCACTGCCCTGGGACTGGGCTGTTAGCTACAGACAGACAGACTCCACTGCCCTGGGACTGGGCTGTTAGCTACAGACAGACAGACTCCACTACCCTGGGACTGGGCTGTTAGCTACAGACAGACTCCACTGCCCTGTGACTGGGCTGTTAGCTACAGACAGACTCCACTGCCCTGGGACTGGGCTGTTAGCTACAGACAGACAGACTCCACTGCCCTGGGACTGGGCTGTTAGCTACAGACAGACTCCACTGCCCTGGGACTGGGCTGTTAGCTACAGACAGACTCCACTGCCCTGGGACTGGGCTGTTAGCTACAGACAGACAGACTCCACTGCCCTGGGACTGGGCTGTTAGCTACAGACAGACAGACTCCACTACCCTGGGACTGGGCTGTTAGCTACAGACAGACTCCACTGACCTGGGACTGGGCTGTTAGCTACAGACAGACAGACTCCACTGCCCTGGGACTGGGCTGTTAGCTACAGACAGACTCTACTACCCTGGGACTGGGCTGTTAGCTACAGACAGACTCCACTGCCCTGGGACTGGGCTGTTAGCTACAGACAGACTCCACTGCCCTGGGACTGGACTGTTAGCTACAGACAGTCAGACTCCACTGCCCTGGGACTGGGCTGTTAGCTACAGACAGACAGACTCCACTGCCCTGGGACTGGGCTGTTAGCTACAGACAGACAGACTCCACTACCCTGGGACTGGGCTGTTAGCTACAGACAGACTCCACTGCCCTGTGACTGGGCTGTTAGCTACAGACAGACTCCACTGCCCTGGGACTGGGCTGTTAGCTACAGACAGACAGACTCCACTGCCCTGGGACTGGGCTGTTAGCTACAGACAGACTCCACTGCCCTGGGACTGGGCTGTTAGCTACAGACAGACTCCACTGCCCTGGGACTGGGCTGTTAGCTACAGACAGACAGACTCCACTGCCCTGGGACTGGGCTGTTAGCTACAGACAGACAGACTCCACTACCCTGGGACTGGGCTGTTAGCTACAGACAGACTCCACTGACCTGGGACTGGGCTGTTAGCTACAGACAGACAGACTCCACTGCCCTGGGACTGGGCTGTTAGCTACAGACAGACAGACTCCACTGCCCTGGGACTGGGCTGTTAGCTACAGACAGACTCCACTGCCCTGGGAATGGGCTGTTAGCTACAGACATACTCCACTGCCCTGGGACTGGGCTGTTAGATACAGACAGACAGACTCCACTGCCCTGGGACTGGGCTGTTAGCTACAGACAGACAGACTCCACTGCCCTGGGACTGGGCTGTTAGCTACAGACAGACTCCACTGCCCTGGGACTGGGCTGTTAGCTACAGACAGACTCCACTGCCCTGGGACTGGGCTGTTAGCTACAGACAGACAGACTCCACTGCACAGGGACTGGGCTGTTAGCTACAGACAGACAGACTCCACTACCCTGTGACAGGGCTGTTAGCTACAGACAGACTCCACGGACCTGGGACTGGGCTGTTAGCTACAGACATACAGACTCCACTGCCCTGGGACTGCGCTGTTAGCTACAGACGGACTCCACTGCCCTGGGACTGGGCTGTTAGCTACAGACAGACTCCACTGCCCTGGGACTGGGCTGTTAGCTACAGACAGACTCCACTGCCCTGGGACTGGGCTGTTAGCTACAGACAGACAGACTCCACTGCCCTGGGACTGGGCTGTTAGCTACAGACAGACGGACTCCACTGCCCTGGGACTGGGCTGTTAGCTACAGACAGACTCCACTGCCCTGGGACTGGGCTGTTAGCTACAGACAGACAGACTCCACTGCCCTGTGACTGGGTTGTTAGCTACAGACAGACAGACTCCACTGCCCTGGGACTGGGTTGTTAGCTACAGACAGACAGACTCCACTGCCCTGGGACTGGGCTGTTAGCTACAGACAGACAGACTCCACTGCCCTGGGACTGGGCTGTTAGCTACAGACAGACTCCACTGCCCTGGGACTGGGCTGTTAGCTACAGACAGACAGACTCCATTACCCTGGGACTGGGCTGTTAGCTACAGACAGACTCCACTGCCCTGGGACAGGGCTGTTAGCTACAGACAGACAGACTCCACTGCCCTGGGACTGGGCTGTTAGCTACAGACAGACTCCACTGCCCTGGGACTGGGCTGATTGCGACAGACAGACAGACTCCACTGCCCTGGCACTGGGCTGTTAGCTACAGACAGTCAGACTCCACTACACTGGGACTGGGCTGTTAGCTACAGACAGACTCCACTGCCCTGGGACTGGGCTGTTAGCTACAGACAGACAGACTCCACTGCCCTGGGACTTTGCTGTTAGCTACAGACAGACTCTACTGCCCTGGGACTGGGCTGTTAGCTACAGACAGACTCCACTACCCTGGGACTGGGCTGTTAGCTACAGACAGACTCCACTGCCCTGGGACTGGGCTGTTAGCTACAGACAGACGGACTCCACTGCCCTGGGACTGGGCTGTTAGCTACAGACAGACAGACTCCACTGCCCTGGGACTGGGCTGTTAGCTACAGACAGACAGACTCCACTGCCCTGTGACTGGGTTGTTAGCTACAGACAGACAGACTCCACTGCCCTGGGACTGGGCTGTTAGCTACAGACAGACGGACTCCACTGCCCTGGGACTGGGCTGTTAGCTACAGACAGACAGACTCCATTACCCTGGGACTGGGCTGTTAGCTACAGACAGACTCCACTGCCCTGGGACTGGGCTGTTAGCTACAGACAGACTCCACTGCCCTGGGACTGGGCTGTTAGCTACAGACAGACAGACTCCACTGCCCTGGGACTGGGCTGTTAGCTACAGACAGACTCCACTGCCCTGGGACTGGGCTGTTAGCTACAGACAGACAGACTCCACTGCCCTGGGACTGGGCTGTTAGCTACAGACAGACAGACTCCACTACCCTGGGACTGGGCTGTTAGCTACAGACAGACTCCACTGACCTGGGACTGGGCTGTTAGCTACAGACAGACAGACTCCACTGCCCTGGGACTTTGCTGTTAGCTACAGACAGACTCTACTGCCCTGGGACTGGGCTGTTAGCTACAGACAGACTCCACTACCCTGGGACTGGGCTGTTAGCTACAGACAGACTCCACTGCCCTGGGACTGGGCTGTTAGCTACAGACAGACGGACTCCACTGCCCTGGGACTGGGCTGTTAGCTACAGACAGACAGACTCCACTGCCCTGGGACTGGGCTGTTAGCTACAGACAGACAGACTCCACTGCCCTGGGACTGGGTTGTTAGCTACAGACAGACAGACTCCACTGCCCTGGGACTGGGCAGTTAGCTACAGACAGACGGACTCCACTGCCCTGGGACTGGGCTGTTAGCTACAGACAGACAGACTCCACTGCCCTGGGACTGGGCTGTTAGCTACAGACAGACTCTACTACCCTGGGACTGGGCTGTTAGCTACAGACAGACTCCACTGCCCTGGGACTGGGCTGTTAGCTACAGACAGACTCCACTGCCCTGGGACTGGACTGTTAGCTACAGACAGTCAGACTCCACTGCCCTGGGACTGGGCTGTGCTTCTGACAGACAGACTCCACTGCCCTGGGACTGGGCTGTTAGCTACAGACAGACAGACTCCACTACCCTGGGACTGGGCTGTTAGCTACAGACAGACTCCACTGCCCTGTGACTGGGCTGTTAGCTACAGACAGACTCCACTGCCCTGGGACTGGGCTGTTAGCTACAGACAGACAGACTCCACTGCCCTGGGACTGGGCTGTTAGCTACAGACAGACTCCACTGCCCTGGGACTGGGCTGTTAGCTACAGACAGACTCCACTGCCCTGGGACTGGGCTGTTAGCTACAGACAGACAGACTCCACTGCCCTGGGACTGGGCTGTTAGCTACAGACAGACGGACTCCACTGCCCTGGGACTGGGCTGTTAGCTACAGACAGACAGACTCCACTGCCCTGGGACTGGGCTGTTAGCTACAGACAGACAGACTCCACTGCCCTGTGACTGGGTTGTTAGCTACAGACAGACAGACTCCACTGCCCTGGGACTGGGCTGTTAGCTACAGACAGACGGACTCCACTGCCCTGGGACTGGGCTGTTAGCTACAGACAGACAGACTCCACTGCCCGGGGACTGGGCTGTTAGCTACAGACAGACTCCACTGCCCTGGGACTGGGCTGTTAGCTACAGACAGACAGACTCCATTACCCTGGGACTGGGCTGTTAGCTACAGACAGACTCCACTGCCCTGGGACAGGGCTGTTAGCTACAGACAGACAGACTCCACTGCCCTGGGACTGGGCTGTTAGCTACAGACAGACTCCACTGCCCTGGGACTGGGCTGATTGCGACAGACAGACAGACTCCACTGCCCTGGCACTGGGCTGTTAGCTACAGACAGTCAGACTCCACTACACTGGGACTGGGCTGTTAGCTACAGACAGACTCCACTGCCCTGGGACTGGGCTGTTAGCTACAGACAGACAGACTCCACTGCCCTGGGACTTTGCTGTTAGCTACAGACAGACTCTACTGCCCTGGGACTGGGCTGTTAGCTACAGACAGACTCCACTACCCTGGGACTGGGCTGTTAGCTACAGACAGACTCCACTGCCCTGGGACTGGGCTGTTAGCTACAGACAGACGGACTCCACTGCCCTGGGACTGGGCTGTTAGCTACAGACAGACAGACTCCACTGCCCTGGGACTGGGCTGTTAGCTACAGACAGACTCCACTGCCCTGGGACTGGGCTGATAGCTACAGATAGACTCCACTGCCATGGGACTGGGCTGATAGCTACAGACAGACTCCACTGCCCTGGGACTGGGCTGATAGCTACAGACAGACAGACAGACAGACTCCACTGCCCTGGGACTGGGCTGTTAGCTACAGACAGACTCCACTGACCTGGGACTGGGCTGTTAGCTACAGATAGACTCCACTGCCCTGGGACTGGGCTGTTAGCTACAGACAGACTCCACTGCCCTGGGACTGGGCTGTTAGCTACAGACAGACTCCACTGCCCTGGGACTGGGCTGTTAGCTACAGACAGACTCCACTGCCCTGGGACTGGGCTGTTAGCTACAGACAGACTCCACTGCCCTGGGACTGGGCTGTTAGCTACAGACAGACTCCACTGCCCTGGGACTGGGCTGATAGCTACAGACAGACTCCACTGCCCTGGGACTGGGCTGTTAGCTACAGACAGACTCCACTGCCCTGGGACTGGGCTGATAGCTACAGACAGACTCCACTGCCCTGGGACTGGGCTGATAGCTACAGACAGACTCCACTACCCTGGGACTGGGCTGATAGCTACAGACAGACATACAGACAGACTCCACTGCCCTGGGACTGGGCTGATAGCTACAGACAGACTCCACTGCCCTGGGACTGGGCTGATAGCTACAGACAGACTCCACTGCCCTGGGACTGGGCTGTTAGATACAGACAGACAGACAGACAGACAGACTCCACTACCGTGGGACTGGGCTATTAGCTACAGACAGACTCCACTGCCCTGGGAATGGGCTGATAGCTACAGACAGACTCCACTGCCCTGGGACTGGGCTGTTAGCTACAGACAGACTCCACTGCCCTGGGACTGGGCTGATAGCTACAGACAGACTCCACTGCCCTGGGACTGGGCTGATAGCTACAGACAGACTCCACTGCCCTGGGACTGGGCTGTTAGATACAGACAGACAGACAGACAGACAGACTCCACTACCGTGGGACTGGGCTATTAGCTACAGACAGACTCCACTGCCCTGGGACTGGGCTGTTAGCTACAGACAGACTCCACTAACCTGGGACTGGGCTGTTAGCTACAGACAGACGGACTCCACTGCCCTGGGACTGGGCTGTTAGCTACAGACAGACAGACTCCACTGCCCTGGGACTGGGCTGTTAGCTACAGACAGACAGACTCCACTGCCCTGTGACTGGGTTGTTAGCTACAGACAGACAGACTCCACTGCCCTGGGACTGGGCTGTTAGCTACAGACAGACGGACTCCACTGCCCTGGGACTGGGCTGTTAGCTACAGACAGACAGACTCCACTGCCCTGGGACTGGGCTGTTAGCTACAGACAGACTCCACTGCCCTGGGACTGGGCTGTTAGCTACAGACAGACAGACTCCATTACCCTGGGACTGGGCTGTTAGCTACAGACAGACTCCACTGCCCTGGGACTGGGCTGTTAGCTACAGACAGACAGACTCCACTGCCCTGGGACTGGGCTGTTAGCTACAGACAGACTCCACTGCCCTGGGACTGGGCTGTTTGCGACAGACAGACAGACTCCACTGCCCTGGCACTGGGCTGTTAGCTACAGACAGTCAGACTCCACTACACTGGGACTGGGCTGTTAGCTACAGACAGACTCCACTGCCCTGGGACTGGGCTGTTAGCTACAGACAGACAGACTCCACTGCCCTGGGACTTTGCTGTTAGCTACAGACAGACTCTACTGCCCTGGGACTGGGCTGTTAGCTACAGACAGACTCCACTACCCTGGGACTGGGCTGTTAGCTACAGACAGACTCCACTGCCCTGGGACTGGGCTGTTAGCTACAGACAGACGGACTCCACTGCCCTGGGACTGGGCTGTTAGCTACAGACAGACAGACTCCACTGCCCTGGGACTGGGCTGTTAGCTACAGACAGACTCCACTGCCCTGGGACTGGGCTGATAGCTACAGATAGACTCCACTGCCCTGGGACTGGGCTGATAGCTACAGACAGACTCCACTGCCCTGGGACTGGGCTGATAGCTACAGACAGACAGACAGACAGACTCCACTGCCCTGGGACTGGGCTGTTAGCTACAGACAGACTCCACTGACCTGGGACTGGGCTGTTAGCTACAGATAGACTCCACTGCCCTGGGACTGGGCTGTTAGCTACAGACAGACTCCACTGCCCTGGGACTGGGCTGTTAGCTACAGACAGACTCCACTGCCCTGGGACTGGGCTGTTAGCTACAGACAGACTCCACTGCCCTGGGACTGGGCTGTTAGCTACAGACAGACTCCACTGCCCTGGGACTGGGCTGTTAGCTACAGACAGACTCCACTGCCCTGGGACTGGGCTGATAGCTACAGACAGACTCCACTGCCCTGGGACTGGGCTGTTAGCTACAGACAGACTCCACTGCCCTGGGACTGGGCTGATAGCTACAGACAGACTCCACTGCCCTGGGACTGGGCTGTTAGCTACAGATAGACTCCACTACCCTGGGACTGGGCTGTTAGCTACAGACAGACTCCACTACCCTGGGACTGGGCTGTTAGCTACAGACAGACTCCACTACCCTGGGACTGGGCTGTTAGCTACAGATAGACTCCACTGCCCTGGGACTGGGCTGTTAGCTACAGACAGACTCCACTACCCTGGGACTGGGCTGTTAGCTACAGATAGACTCCACTACCCTGGGACTGGGCTGTTAGCTACAGACAGACTCCACTACCCTGGGACTGGGCTATTAGCTCCAGATAGACTCCACTACCCTGGGACGGGGCTGTTAGCTACAGACAGACTCCACTGCCCTGGGACTGGGCTGGGACAGAATCCACTGCCCTGGGACTGGGCTGTTAGCTACAGACAGAATCCACTGCCCTGGGACTGGGCTGACAGACTCCACTACCCTGGGACAGACATGGGCAGACAGACTCCACTGCCCTGGGACTGGGCTGTCCACTACCCTGGGACGGGGCTGTTAGCTACAGACAGACTCCACTGCCCTGGGACTGGGCTGTTAGCTACAGATAGACTCCACTACCCTGGGACTGGGCTGTTAGCTACAGACAGACTCCACTACCCTGGGACTGGGCTATTAGCTCCAGATAGACTCCACTACCCTGGGACGGGGCTGTTAGCTACAGACAGACTCCACTGCCCTGGGACTGGGCTGTTAGCTACAGACAGACTCCACTGCCCTGGGACTGGGCTGTTAGCTACAGACAGACTCCACTACCCTGGGACTTGGTTCTCCATGAACAATACATTCGGAAAGTATTCAAACACCTCGACTTTTTCCACATTTTGTTACATTACAGCCTTATTCTAACATTGATTAAATTAAAAACAATTATCATCAAGCTACACACAATACCCCCATAATGACAAAGCGAAAACAGTTTTTTTTTACATTTTGCAAATGTATTAAAAATAAAAAACAGAAATACCTTTTTTACATAGGTGTTCAGACCCTTTGCTATGAGAGCTCTGTTTCTATTGATCATCCTTGAGATGTTTCTCCAACTAGATTGGAGTCCACTTGTGGTAAATTCAATTGATTGGACATGATTTGGAAAGGGCACACACCTGTCTACATAAGGTCCCACAGTTGACAGTGCATGTCAGAGGAAAAAACAAGCCATGAGGTCGAATGAATTGTCTGTAGAGCTCCGGAACTGTAATATGTCCCGGAGCATCTCTGGAGAAACTTGAAAATAGCTGTGCAGCGACGCTCCCCTTCCAACCTGACAGAGCTTGAGAGGATCTGCAGAAAATAATTGTAGAAACTCCCCAAATGCAGGTGTGCCAAGCTTGTAGCGTCAAACCCAAGAAGACTCGAGGCTGTAAAAGCTTCCAAAGGTGCATCAGCAAAGTACTGAGTAAAGGGTCTGAATACTTATGTGAATGAAATATTTCATTTGTTGTTTTTTAAGAAACTTTGCGAACATTCTAAAAAACTGTTTTTGCTTTGTCATGATGGGGTATTGTGATGTCATGATGGGGTATTGTGATGTCATGATGGGGTATTGTGATGTCATGATGGGGTATTGTGATGTCATGATGGGGTATTGTGATGTCATTATGGGGTAATGTGTGTAGATTGATGTGGAAAAAACTATTTAATCAATTTTAGAATAAGGCTGTAGCGTAACAAAAGGTGGAAAAAGTCAAGGGGTCTGAATACTTTTGAATGCACTGACCAACTTGCAAGTGTCTTCACTGACATTTTCTACCTGTCCCTGACAGAGTCTGTAATACCAACATGTTTCAAGCAGACCACCATAGTCCCTCTGCCTAAAAACACCAAGGTAACCTGCCTAAATGACTACTGACCCGTAGCACTCACGTCTGTAGTCATGAAGTGATTTGTAAGGCTGGTCATGGCTTACATCAACCTCATTATCCCAGAAACCCTAGACCCACTCCAATTTGCATACCGCCCCAACAGATCCACAGATGACGCAATCTCTATTGCACTCCACACGGCCCTTTCCCACCTGGACAAAGGAAACCCCTCTGCAACTGGATCCTGGACTTCCTGAGGGGCCACCCCCAGGTGGTAAGAGTAGGTAACCACATCTGCCACGCTGATCCTCAACATTGGGGCCCCTCAGGGCTGCGTGCTCAGGCCCCTCCTGTACTCCCTGTTCACACATGACTGCATGGCCAAGCACGACTCCAACACCATCATTCCGACAACACAACAGTGGTAGGCCTGATCACCGACAACGATGAGACAGCCTATAGGGAGGAGGTCAGAGACCTGGTAGTGTGGTGCCAGGTTAACAACCTCTCCCTCAACGTGATCAAGGCAAAGGAGATGATTGTGGACTACCAGAAAAGGAGGGCCGAGCAGACCCCCATTCTCATCAACGGTGTCCATTTCACCAATGAACTGTCATGGTCCAAACACACCAAGACAGTCGTGAAGAGGGCACGACATTGCCTATTCCCCCTTCGGAGACTGAAAAGATTTGGCATGGGTCCTCAGATCCTCAAAAGGTTCTACAGCTTTACCATCGAGAGCATCCTGACTGGTTGCATCACCGTCTGATGATGGCATCTGCTCGGCCTCCAACCTCAAGGCACTACAGAGGGTAGTGCGTACGGTCCAGTACATTACTGGGGTAAAGCTTCCTGCCATCCAGGACCTCCATACCAGGCGGTGTCAGAGGAAGGCCCTAAATATTGCCAAAGACTCCAGCCACCCCAGTCATAGACTGTTCTCTGCACGGCAAGCAATACCGGAGCTCCAAGTCTTGGTCCAGAAGGCTTCTTAACAGCTTCTACCCCCAAGCCATAAGACTCCTGAACAGCTAACCAAATAGCTACCCCAACTATTTACATTGACCCCCAAGGTTGCTGGATCGAATGCCAAAGCTGCCAAGATAAAAAAAATCTGTCGTTCTGCCCCTGAGCAAGGCAACCCACTGGTCACCAGTGGCCGAAGATGTGGATGTGGATTAAGGCAGCCCCAGCAGATGTTGGAACATTGCTGCTATAACAGCCTCTACTCTTTTGGGAAGGCTTTCCACTAGATGTTGGAACATTGCTGCTATAACAGCCTCTACTCTTTTGGGAAGGCTTTCCACTAGATGTTGGAACATTGCTGCTATAACAGCCTCTACTCTTCTGGGAAGGCTTTCCACTAGATGTTGGAACATTGCTGCTATAACAGCCTCTACTCTTTTGGGAAGGCTTTCCACTAGATGTTGGAACATTGCTGCTATAACAGCCTCTACTCTTTTGGGAAGGCTTTCCACTAGATGTTGGAACATTGCTGCTATAACAGCCTCCACTCTTCTGGGATTGCTTTCCACTAGATGTTGGAACATTGCTGCTATAACAGCCTCTACTCTTCTGGGAAGGCTTTCCACTAGATGTTGGAACATTGCTGCCGGGACTTACTTCCATTCAGCAACATGAGTATTAGTGAGGTCTGGCACTGATTTCGGGCGATTAGGTCGAGCTTGCAGTCAGCATTCCAATTCGTCCCAAAGGGTTTGAGGTCAACCCAATATGCATTTGGGAAGGTTGCGTTCTCCAGGCATCCACAAACCCAGATTCGCCTGTCGGACTGCCAGATGGTGAAGCGTGATTCATCGCTCCAGAGACCAATGGCGGCGAGATTTACACCACTCCAGCTTTCATAATTCTCCCGACAAACAGTTCTTGTGCTGACGTTGCTTCCAGAGGCAGTTTGGAACTCGGTAGTCAGGGTTACAACCGATGACAGACAACCTTTACACGCTACACGCTTCAGCACTCGGCGGTCCCGTTCCGTGAGCTTGTGCGGCCTTCCACTTTGCGGCTGAGTCGTGGTTGCTCCTAGATGCTTTAACTTCACAATAACAGCACTTACAGTTAAATTTGATGAACTGACTAGTTGTAAAGGTGGCATCCTATGACTGTGCCACGTTAAAAGCCACCGAGCTATTCAGTAAGGCCATTCTACTGCCAATGTTTGTCTATGGAGATTGCAAGGCTGTGTGCTCGATTTTATACACCTGTCATCAACAGTGTGGGGCGGCTGTTGTATTCGGAGCATGTGACTAATACAATTAGATTTTATTTGATCACATTGGATGTATTAGACTTTAGAATTGCATTGGGGGACGTACCTTATCCCACTGTACATCCCCACCCTCTGTAAGAGGACTAGGGTAGCCTAGTGGTTAGAGTGTAGAGGCGGCAGGGTAGCCTAGTGGTTAGAGTGTAGAGGCGGCAGGGTAGCCTAGTGGTTAGAGTGTAGAGGCGGCAGGGTAGCCTAGTGGTTAGAGTGTAGAGGCGGCAGGGTAGCCTAGTGGTTAGAGTGTAGAGGCGGCAGGGTAGCCTAGTGGTTAGAGTGTAGAGGCGGCAGGGTAGCCTAGTGGTTAGAGTGTAGAGGCGGCAGGGTAGCCTAGTGGTTAGAGTGTAGAGGCGGCAGGGTAGCCTAGTGGTTAGAGTGTAGAGGTGGCAGGGTAGCCTAGTGGTTAGAGTGTAGAGGCGGCAGGGTAGCCTAGTGGTTAGAGTGGTGGACTAGCAACCGGAAGGTTGCAAGTTCAAACCCCCAAGCTGACAAGGTACAAATCTGTCGTTCTTCCCCTGAACAGGCAGTTAACCCACTATTCATAGGCCGTCATTGAAAATAAGAATTTGTTCTTAACTGACTTGCCTGGTTAAATAAAGGTAAAATAAAAAATAGCCGTATCCACTAATTTGAAGGTGTGTCCACATACTTTTTTTATATATATAATGTATAATGTAATATGATCCACTATTGCAGAGGAAAGAGGAAATAGGAAAGAAAGGTAAACTAACAATGTAATGCAAAATGTAAGTAAAATAACACTAAAGTGACAGTTATAAATGTATGTGGTTATAAACTGATGGTGGCTATCAACAGTGGCCAATATTCAACATGTTACATTTGTTATTAAATACAGTGAAAATCCGGGCATACAGTTGAAGTGGGAAGTTTACATACACCTTAGCCAAATACATTTCAACTCAGTTTTTCACAATCTAGTAAAAATACCTGGATTTATTCATTTATTCTGAAATGTCAGAATAATAGTAGAGAGAATGAGTCAGGTTTGTAGGCCTCCTTGCTCGCACAGGGCTTTGTGATGACCACTCCAATACCTTGACTTTGTTGTCCTTAAGCCATTTTGCCACAACTTTGGAAGTATGCTTGGGGTCATTGTCCATTTGGAAGACCCATTTACAACCAAGCTTTAAATTCCTGACTGATGCCTTGAGATGTTGCTTCAATATATCCACATCATTTTCCTACCTCATGACGCCATTTTTTGTGAAGTGCACCAGTCCCTCCTGCAGTAAAGCACCCCCACAACATGATGCTGCCACCCCCGTGGGTCACGGTTGGGATGGTGTTCTTCGGCTTGCAGGCCTCCCCCTTTTTCCTCCAAACATAAAAATTGTCATTATGGCCAAACAGTTATTTTTTGTTTCATGAGACCAGAGGACATTTCTCCCAAAAGTATGCTCTTTGTCCCATTGTGCAGTTGCAAACCGTAGTCTGGCTTTTTTTATGGCGGTTTTGGAGCAGTGGCTTCCTTGCTGAGCGGCCTTTCAGGTTATGTCGATATAGGAGTCGTTTTACTTGTCCCATGGTGTTTATACTTGCATACTATTGTTCGTACAGATGAACTTGGTACCTTCAGGCGTTTGGAAATTGCTCCCAAGGATGATCCAGACTTGTGGAGGTCTACAATTTTTTTCCTGAGGTCTTTGCTCATTTCTTTTGATTTTCCCATGATGTCAAGCATAGAGGCACTTATTTTGAAGGTAGGCCTTGAAATTCATCCACAGGTACACTTCCAATTGACTCAAATGATGTCAATTAGCCTATCAGAAGATTCTAAACCCATGACATAATTTTCTGGAATTTTCCAAGCTGTTTAAAGGCACAGTCAACTTAGTGTATGTAAACTTCTGACCCACTGGAATTGTGATAGACCGAGGCTCTGCATCTGTCCTCGTGCTCCTAGACCTTAGTGCTGCTTTTGCTACCATCGATCACCACATTCTTTTGGAGAGATTGGAAACCCAAATTGGTCTACACGGACAAGTTCTGGCCTGGTTTAGATCTTATCTGTCGGAAAGATATCAGTTTGTCTCTGTGAATGGTTTGTCCTCTGATAAATCAACTGTAAATTTCGGTGTTCCTCAAGGTTCCGTTTTAGGACCACTATT
Source organism: Oncorhynchus nerka (assembly GCF_034236695.1). Taxonomy (NCBI): domain Eukaryota; kingdom Metazoa; phylum Chordata; class Actinopteri; order Salmoniformes; family Salmonidae; genus Oncorhynchus; species Oncorhynchus nerka. Next base: position 82,164,048 of record NC_088401.1, on the reverse strand, counting down.
GTTTTCACTTTATATTTTACCTCTTGGGGATGTTATTCGAAACATAATGTTAACTTTCACTGCTATGCGGATGACACACAGCTGTACATTTCAATGAAACATGGTGAAGCCCCAAAATTGCCCTCGCTAGAAGCATGTGTTTCAGACATAAGGAAGTGGATGGCTGCAAACTTTCTACTTTTAAACTCGGACAAAACAAAGATGCTTGTTCTAGGTCCCAAGAAACAAAGAGATATTCTGTTGAATCTGACAATTAATCTTAATGGTTGGACAGTCGTCTCAAATAAAACTGTGAAGGACCTCGGCGTTACTCTGGACTCTGATCTCTCTTTTGAAGAACATATCAAGACTGTTTCAAAGACAGCTTTTTTCCATCTACGTAACAATGCAAAAATCAGAAACTTTCTGTCCCAAAATTATGCAGAAAAATTAATCCATGCTTTTGTCACTTCTAGGTTAGACTACTGCAATGCTCTACTTTCCGGCTACCCGGATAAAGCACTAAATAAACTTCAGTTAGTGCTAAATACGGCTGCTAGAATCCTGACTAGAACCCCAAAATTTGATCATATTACTCCAGTGCTAGCCTCCCTACACTGGCTTCCTGTCAAGGCAAGGGCTGATTTCAAGATTTTACTGCTAACCTACAAAGCATTACATTGGCTTGCTCCTACCTATCTCTCTGATTTGGTCCTGCCGTACATACCTACACGTACGCTACGGTCACAAGACGCAGGCCTCCTAATTGTCCCTAGAATTTCTAAGCAAACAGCTGGAGGCAGGGCTTTCTCCTATAGAGCTCAATTTTTATGGAATGTTCTGTCTACCCATGTGAGAGACGCAGACTCTGTCTCAACCTTTAATTCTTTACTGAAGACTCATTTCTTCAGTGGGTCATATGATTGAGTGTAGTCTGGCCCAGGAGTGTGAAGGTGAACGGAAAGGCTCTGGAGCAACGAACCGCCCTTGCTGTCTCTGCCTGGCCGGTTCCCCTCTTTCCACTGGGATTCTCTGCCTCTAACCCTATTACAGGGGCTGAGTCACTGGCTTACTAGGGCTCTTTCATACCGTCCCTAGGAGGGGTGCGTCACTTGAGTGGGTTGAGTCACTGACGTGATCTTCCTGTCTGGGTTGGCGCCCCCCCCCCCTTGGGTTGTGCCATGGCGGAGATCTTTGTGGGCTATACTCGGCCTTGTCTCAGGATGGTAAATTGGTGGTTGAAGATATCCCTCTAGTGGTGTGGGGGCTGTGCTTTGGCAAAGTGGGTGGGGTTATATCCTTCCTGTTTGGCCCTGTCCGGGGTGTCATCGGATGGGGCCACAGTGTCTCCTGACCCCTCCTGTCTCAGCCTCCAGTATTTATGCTGCAGTAGTTTGTGTCGGGGTGCTAGGGTCAGTTTGTTATATCTGGAGTACTTCTCCTGTCCTATCCGGTGTCATGTGTGAATTTAAGTATGCTCTCTCTAATTCTCTCTTTCTTTCTCTCTCTCTCGGAGGACCTGAGCCCTAGGACCATGCCTCAGGACTACCTGACATGATGACTCCTTGCTGTCCCCAGTCCACCTGGCCGTGCTGCTGCTCCAGTTTCAACTGTTCTGCCTGTGATTATTATTATTTGACCATGCTGGTCATTTATGAACAGTTGAACATCTTGGCCATGTTCTGTTATAATCTCCACCCGGCACAGCCAGAAGAGGACTGGCCACCCCACATAGCCTGGTTCGTCTCTAGGTTTCTTCCTAGGTTTTGGCCTTTCTAGGGAGTTTTTCCTAGCCACCGTGCTTCTACACCTGCATTGCTTTCTGTTTGGGGTTTTAGGCTGGGTTTCTGTACAGCACTTTGAGATATCAGCTGATGTACGAAGGGCTATATAAATAAATTTGATTTGATTTTATACCGTGAATTATAAGTGAAATAATCTGTCTGTAAACAATTGTTGGAAAAATTACTTGTGTCATGCACAAAGTAGATGTCCTAACTGACTTGCCAAAACTATAGTTGTTAACAAGACATTTGTGGAGTGGTTGAAAAAACGAGTTTTAATGACTCCAACCTAAGTGTATGTAAACTTCCAACGGCAGCTGTATAATTAAATGTGGCATCAAATTGAAGCATATCAACATGTCCCCTTTCAACAGTGAAGATTATGAAATGCCTTGTAACTTGCAGGGAAGAAATTTGAAAACCCAAAATGGACAGTATAGCACCAAATCTACCCAGTTGATTTATGATTTCTAGAATGGCTCGTTTCACATTTGTCTCCAGCGATCACAAGGTAAAATAAATATAAAGCAATTGTAATTTATATTTACAATCCCCTTATCCAAACATCTTACTCATTTACCTAGGTCTTATCAGAAAGCTCTTATCAATTTGTGAATTACACTGCATGGAAAACTGTATTATTTATATCGGGAAGAAAGTTGTTCCACTTGGTGTTGATGTTGTTCCACTTGGTGTTGATGTCGTTCCACTTGGTGTTGATGTCGTTCCACTTGGTGTTGATGTCGTTCCACTTGGTGTTGATGTCGTTCCACTTGGTGTTGATGTCGTTCCACTTGGTGTTGATGTCGTTCCACTTGGTGTTGATGTCGTTCCACTTGGTGTTGATGTTGTTCCACTTGGTGTTGATGTCGGTCCACTTGGTGTTGATGTTGTTCCACTTGGTGTTGATGTCGTTCCACTTGGTGTTGATGTCGTTCCACTTGGTGTTGATGTTGTTCCACTTGGTGTTGATGTTATTCCACTTGGTGTTGATGTTATTTCACTTGGTGTTGATGTTGTTCCACTTGGTGTTGATGTCGTTCCACTTGGTGTTGATGTTGTTCCACTTGGAACCGACAGGTCGTTGGATCTTATTGGTCGTCTCATCGTCTCATAAAGGTGGTAACATTAAGTAAAGTTCAGAATACAGCTTGTCTGTAGACAAACCTCCTCCAAACCTTCATTTCAACGTATATAGAAGGTGACTGGCATACTATTCTCATTCTTAAATTCAACTACAGAATATGTGTAGAGAAGAAAGTACATAAACAGTGAATGATGTTACATGTGCTTAACACAAGTCTAAATCTCCCTCTAAATGAATAGGCCTGGGACTGAACAAGTTTTAAAAAACACCCTTCTCCTCCTATTTGTCCCAGCAGTGTAAACAGGCATGATGATCACTAGTCATAAATAATAACCACACTCACTTTTTAAAACATTAACTATTCAGCACTGTCCAACATTAAGTATTTAAATGCAGCCGTTTCGGCAACAGTAGTTGTCATATCAGAAGTAGGGAGGAGAAGGAATGGACTGATCCAGTTTGAGTGGTGGTGGGTGTGGAAGAATCCAGTTTGAGTGGTGGTGGGTGTGGAAGAATCCAGTTTGAGTGGTGGTGGGTGTGGAAGAATCCAGTTTGAGTGATGTTGGGTGTGGAAGAATCCAGTTTGAGTGGTGGTGGGTGTGGAAGAATCCAGTTTGAGTGATGTTGGGTGTGGAAGAATCCAGTTTGAGTGGTGGTGGGTGTGGAAGAATCCAGTTTGAGTGGTGGTGGGTGTGGAAGAATCCAGTTTGAGTGATGGTGGGTGTGGGTGTGGAAGAATCCAGTTTGAGTGGTGGTGGGTGTGGAATAATCCAGTTTGAGTGGTGGTGGGTGTGGGTGTGGAATAATCCAGTTTGAGTGGTGGTGGTTGTGGGTGTGGAAGAATCCAGTTTGAGTGATGTTGGGTGTGGAAGAATCCAGTTTGAGTGGTGGTGGGTGTGGAAGAATCCAGTTTGAGTGGTGGTGGGTGTGGAAGAATCCAGTTTGAGTGATGGTGGGTGTGGAAGAATCCAGTTTGAGTGGTGGTGGGTGTGGAAGAATCCAGTTTGAGTGGTGGTGGGTGTGGAAGAATCCAGTTTGAGTGGTGGTGGGTGTGGAAGAATCCAGTTTGAGTGGTGGTGGGTGTGGGTGTGGAAGAATCCAGTTTGAGTGGTGGTGGGTGTGGGTGTGGAAGAATCCAGTTTGAGTGGTGGTGGGTGTGGAAGAATCCAGTTTGAGTGATGTTGGGTGTGGAAGAATCCAGTTTGAGTGGTGGTGGGTATGGAAGAATCCAGTTTGAGTGGTGGTGGGTGTGGAATAATCCAGTTTGAGTGATGGTGGGTGTGGAAGAATCCAGTTTGAGTGGTGGTGGGTGTGGGTGTGGAAGAATCCAGTTTGAGTGGTGGTGGGTGTGGAAGAATCCAGTTTGAGTGGAGGTGGGTGTGGAAGAATCCAGTTTGAGTGGTGGTGGGTGTGGAAGAATCCAGTGATTGTGTGAGAGAGTGAGGCTGAGTCAGGGGGATCTCTCTATTCTCTTCTCTTGGCTTGTTGTGAGTGAGGTTTTATTCTCTCTCTCTCTCTCTCTCTCTCTCTCTCTGTCTCTCTCTCTCTCTCTCTCTCTCTCTCACACTCTCTCTCTCTGTCTTTCTCTCGTCTCCATGATAGGAAGGGAGTAGGGACAGATATGATGATATCCCTGGGGATGGCTGACTGGCAGGATGGCTGGGGATGGCTGATTGGAACCACACCATAACAACCCCACTACTACTTCACCATAGAAATGGATGCACTGCTGTGTTCTGAACCCATTATGAAGACAGAGAAAGAGAGAGAGAGAGAAATATTACATCTGCAACACTATATCTGTGGCTCGTTTGCCTGTTCCCTCTCAGAGCCTCTGTATACACACAGTCTCTCCCAGTCACATCATGCATTGGACACAGTCTCTCCCAGTAACATCATTCATTGGGTATATGAAGTGATATACAGTATAGGCTGAATTAAGTTTTAATTGAATTTAGATACATCTTCATAATGGCTGACAATCAATACACAAGTTATTTACATTAGTCATTATTATGAAATATTACAATTGGAATTTACAGGAACTTTGTACAAAATATGCCTGATGCGTCATGGCAACGTGGTTGATTCATCTCGGGTCCTGTCACAGTCATTTCTGGAGAGAAAAAAAATGGTTTTGACCCATGCATAAAAAGACTGATGTTTTATTAGTTGGTAGGTAGTGGTAGAGCTTTAGTTTCCTCGCCGACAAGTAGCTGCTTTGAAAAGTCCACTAGAAAGAAATGGAAAAAAAAGAAAAATAAAATTAAAATAAAAAACTCAAAGTACAGGGTCAGGAAAAATTACATTCTTATTTTTCTGCAATGAATTTAAGCCTTTTTCATTTGTGATATCCGGCCACGGTACATTTTACCTGTTAGTTAGACTGCAACAAAAAAAATAACAACAGACCCGTTTAAATAATATAATTCATTCATAATTTTTATACATCTGGTTTTTCATGAATATTTAGTTTATAAAAATGGACCTTGTCCTTTTCAACATGATATTTAAAACCTTATATCTACAATTCATCAAAACATAAAACCTAATCACAATGGAACGTGTCAAAGTTCTAGAACCAATAAACTCTATTGATATGATTCTGGATTAACTAGATTTATGCAGCAACTTTCATTGCAATGAAAGATGGGCTTAGCTCTCTTGATGTCCATCAGCAATGTAAATAAGCACCCCCCTGGGTAATAAATAAATAAAGCAAACCTCTCTCCCCTTGATGCCGCCCACACTGGCAATGCAGAGGCAAGGGTTACACAGTACTGTCTCTCTCTTTTAAACCAGGGCAGTTTGATGTGATGGACTACTAGATTCTGAGAAGTACTACAAAGTCAGGTTAAAAACACTCGGCAGGTCAGAGCTTCAAGATCCACCGTCTTACTATACTTTTACATATGAAACCTTCATGGGAACTTCAATGGCCAGAATGGATGATGGGTCATGACCTCTAGGTTAAAGGTCACGAACCCACAAAATGGCAGGACAGAAATGGCCGCACTGAAGACCCATTGGAATGTCCATAGAGAAGAGTGCTCCCTATCTACCAGCTGTGGTACTTTCACTTACAGTAGCCCGTTGTTGTTGGTCCCCAAATGAAGCCCAAGCTCAGCCTAAGCTATGGGTGTGAAACGAGTGCTGCAGGATTGGTGCCTGCAACACTTCCTGCTACACAGAATAAATAACCTTACCTAGTTAAAAAACAAAATGCTTTGTGCTCCATCGTTAAAGATGAAGATACAGCAGAAATGAAACAGAAGCATGCTTTTTAAAAGGATGTTTTTGATATACAATAACTATAGGAAAATAATCTATCAAAGATCAACCCCATTTAAAATCCTTGAGAAAAGCTTTCATGGGATGCAGATAGCTCGGCTATGAACGAAACACACATACTAAAACAAAAACAAATCCTTAAAGTAAACACAAGCATAAATATTTGATCCACAGAGAGTTAAGCTACAAATGACAAATATTAGAGTGATATATTGACATTTCTTCGGGAACAGGCACAATGTTTGTCTGTCTGTCTTTTTAAAATCTCTCCTCTCCTCTGTCAGTCATTAGAGGTTATTCCCAGATCAGACAAGTCATGGCAGATAGAAGCTGAGTGTAGAAGAAGTGTTTGGGTGTAGCGCTCCTTCCTTACAAAATGATTTTCTTTTATTTCACACATTTCTTTAAAATTAATCAGAAAAAAAAGGTGCGCTGTTTTTTTCTCTTTCTCTCTCTCTCTCTCTCTCTCTCTCTCTCTCTCTGTCTCTGTCTGTCTCTGTCTCTCTCTCTCTCTCTCTCTCTCTCTCTCTCTCTCTCTCTCTCCTTAGTGAGCGTAGTAGAGCCAGTAGATCACATTAAAGAAGGAGAACACGGTAGGGAAGATCATCCTGGACCACTTGTCGATAGAGTTCACATCAGCCAGGTCAGGGATGTTGACCTTGAGCTGCGAGGCCCGTCTCCGTAGGCGGGACTTCTTCTGGGTGGCGTGGCGCTCCAGGGCGCTGTGAGGTCCGCCGCCGTAGTTCTGGCGGGCCATGGCGGCCCTACGGTACTGCAGTGTGGAGCTGTCGTAGGCCAGCATGGTGTTGCGGGGGTCACCAAGACCACCAGGGCCCAGGGACCTGGACAGCTCAGAAGGAACACCCCCCATCTCGTTCTTCATCTCCAGGGAACCAAACAGGATGTTGTCATCAGTCAGGGAGGCGGTCATCTGTGATACGAGGAGGGGGAGGAAGAGGAGGGGCCGTGAGAGGAAGTGAATGGAGGCTAGGTTCATAGATCTTATTCTTAAATCATCTTTGCTTACTTAAAATACTTAGAAGGTGTCTATCTTTACTGTTAATTAAAAGGAATTATGTGTGCGTTTTATTAGTAACGTCTTTTTAGTTGTTCTCTTAGTTTATGATTGAGGGGTTTATCAAATGCTGTTCTGTGGTTGTACTAATAGATACTGCTCTGTGGTTGTACTAATAGATACTGCTCTGTGGTTGTACTAATAGATACTGTTCTGTGGTTGTACTAATATATACTGTTCTGTGGTTGTACTAATAGATACTGTTCTGTGGTTGTACTAATAGATACTGTTCTGTGGTTGTACTAATAGATACTGTTATGTGGTTGTACTAATAGATACTGTTCTGTGGTTGTACTAATATATACTGTTCTGTGGTTGTACTAATAGATACTGTTCTGTGGTTGTACTAATAGATACTGTTCTGTGGTTGTACTAATAGATACTGCTCTGTGGTTGTACTAATAGATACTGTTATGTGGTTGTACTAATAGATACTGTTCTGTGGTTGTACAAATAGATACTGTTCTGTGGTTGTACTAATAGATACTGTTCTGTGGTTGTACTAATATATATTGTTCTGTGGTTGTACTAATAGATACTGTTATGTGGTTGTACTAATAGATACTGTTCTGTGGTTGTACTAATAGATACTGTTCTGTGGTTGTACTAATAGATACTGTTCTGTGGTTGTACTAATAGATACTGTTCTGTGGTTGTACTAATAGATTACATTTATATAAGTCAATAGCTTGTCAATACACATAACTTTAAATTGGCAGTCCTATACTATATATATATATACACTACCGTTTAAAAGTTTGGGAGCACATAGAAATGTCCTTGTTTTTAAAGCAAAGCTCATTTTTTGTCCATTAAAATAACATCAAATTTATCAGAAATAAAGTGTAGACATTGTTAATGTTGTAAATGACTATTGTAGCTGGAAACGGCAGATTTTTAATGGAATATCTACATAGGCGTACAGAGGCCCATTATCAGCAACCATCACTCCTGTGTTCCAATGGCACATTGTGTTAGCTAATCCAAGTTTATCATTTTAAAAGGCTAATTGATAATTAGAAAACCCTTTTTCAATTATGTTAGCACAGCTGAAAACTGTTGTCCTGATTAAAGAAGCAATACAACTGGCCTTCTTTAGACTAGTTGAGTATCTAGAGCATAAGCATTGGTGGGTTCGATTACAGGCTCAAAATGGCCAGAAACTGAAACTCGTCAGTCTATTCTTGTTCTGAGAAATGAAGGCTATTCCATGAGAGAAATTGCCAAGAAACTGAAGATATCGTACAACGCTGTGTACTACTCCCTTCATAGAACAGCGCAAACTGGCTCTAACCAGGATAGAAAGAGGAGTGGGAGGCCCCGCTGCACAACTGAGCAAGACGGCAAGTACATTAGAGTGTCTAGTTTGAGAAACAGACGCCTCACAAGTCCTCAACTGGCATCCTCATTAAATAGTACCCGCAAAACATCAGTCTCAAAATCAACAGTGAAGAGGCGACTCTGGGATGCTGGCCTTCTAGGCAGAGTTGCGAAGAAAAAGCCATATCTCAGACTGGCCAATGAAAAAAAAGATTAAGATGGGCAAAAGAACACAGACTGGACAGAGGAACTCTGCCTAGAAGGCCAGCATCCCTGAGTCGCCTCTTCTCTGTTCACGTTGAGACTGGTGTTGAGACTGGTAATGAACAATTAGCCTTTCAAATTATAATTTTGGATTAGCTAACACAATGTGCCATTGGACCACAGGAGTGATAGTTGCTGATAATGGGCCTCTGTACGCCTATGTAGATATTACATTCAAAATCAGTTGTTTCCAGCTACAATAGTCATTTACAACATTAACAATGTCTACACTGTATATCTGATCAATTTATGTTATTTTAACAGTCAAATTTTTTTATTTTCTTTCAAAAACAAGGACATTTCTAAGTGACCCCAAACTTTTGAACGGTAGTGTTATATATATATAAATCATTCTCATGGCGAAATTTTCTTCATTGTCATCTCATAATTTCAGCCAGCATGTGGTTAACATTCTGTCTAGTCAGAACAAGACAAACCAAGTAAACAAACAACGTAAACAAAAGTAAGAAATGTGAGAGGATAAAAGGTTGAGAGAAACAGTAATAAGGAAATATTGCAAAGATGAAGTAGAGCTTAAGGTTGAAGGTTCAGGGGTCAAAGTTAGGTTTAGGTTAGGAGAGACGCTGTGAGGACTGAGGAAGTGGATCGTAAGTTTCTTCATCCATAGCCTGACTTCAGAATCAAACAAAACATCTCTAAATCAAAAAGATTTTCAACTTAATAGTTGAAAGAAAAGAAAATCAATGACATCTGTTGTTTATACTCTGTTCCAAGGCCACTCAGTTGGCAAAACTCAGAATGAGAAATAATCTTTTGTCTTTTTCTTCTCTGTTAGGCTGAGTGATAATATGCCACTAACCATCTCATTTCCTTTCAATTGCTTCACTTGTTATTTGGGAGAGTTGTCAATTTACGTCAGATATTCATTTTTCTGTCATACCAACATTAGCTTTGGAATAGTTTTGTAATTACAACCAGCATTTCCTGTCCCCCCATTTTATAGGTTTCCCATCAATTAAAGGTGTATAATATCTTCACTGAGAAGTAGACTCTGTACCAAATGGCACCCTATTCCCTATATTGTCCCTGGTCAAAAGTAGTGCACTAAATAGAGTATATGGTGCCATTTGGAACGCAGCTTTCAAACTATGCTGTAATTTATTCAACCACTACAATGACGTGTTTGTCAGGAAAATGCATGAAGAGCAAATCAAGAGAAGGGAAAAAACACATAATGGTGGGAAGTGATGATTAAAGTTGCCTTTAAAAATCTATAGAATCAAATTAAAAGAATGCACAAAAATACTACAGTATTTTCCTCTGATCGGGCGGGTTGATTCAGATTGATGACATTTGTTAAAGTTTTGACTTTCAAAACCTTCCAGTACCTTATTTCTTTGCTCGCCTAGTCCTAATGCGGCATCGTCCACAAAGATGGGATCCCACATCGTGTCATACGCGTCAATTTCCCTCTGTTTCATTCTGGCATACAGAGCATCATCTCTCTGAACTACATTTCCCACCATCCACTGCAAGCATACAAAATCAGCACTGTTACCATGGAGAAATCGCAGCTTGCTGTCAGATGTTGTCAGATCCTGGTCTAACTAATAAAGATGTATTTTCATTGAACTGTGGTTGACAGATACACATGGCTACACCAATGGGACATGGAGGTGTAGTTGAGTCCTAGTGTAGAGAGAACCCTAGTAAAGGACATCAAGTCAACAGTTGATCACAGAAGCATCGCATAAACCTTGAGAGAAAGAATAGCCTGTGTTCTCCTACTGCATCGGACACCACATTACACCATCAACACAACCTCTCTAGAACCATCTGTCCCTACTCCCTTCCTATTCCGGAGACACCAACCTTATTGGGGTCGGGTCGGAGTTTCTCGTTGTTGACCACGGCTAGTTTCTCAGCGGCCCTCTTCTGCCTCTGGGGCCCCCGTCCGAAGAAGATGTAGTTGACGAAGGCGTACTCCAGCAGGGCCAGGAAGACGAACACGAAGCAGCCCATCAGGTACATGTCTATGGCCTTGACGTAGGGGATCTTAGGGAGCGTCTCTCTCAGATGGGTGTTGATGGTGGTCATGGTCAATACCGTGGTGATACCTGGAGATCACATTTTACCTTTACAATCACAGCATTCACCAAAAATAATGTCATAAACAAGTCAGCTTTTATAATTGTTATCAAGAAACACTGGAGATCATTGGAAAGAGAATTTAGTCGTAAACAAACAATTAAGAAGATGAATTATCAAACTAGTGTTTTCAACGTTTACTGTCCTCATCTGCTGCCCAGAATCTAAACAGTTTTTCATTATTGTTTTTCAATTGTGCTTTCAATCGAATCCAAAAACCCTAAACGTGAAATGGGTGTCAGGTGTGTGTTTTCAAAGGAGATGAGCTACAGTTTATATCTGATTCTGTGTGTGATAAAGGACCAGAATAATCCTGTGTCCTCCTGGTACAGGGTCGGGAAACAGGGTCGGGAAACAGGGTCGGGAAACAGGGTCGGGAAACGGTGTCGGGAAACAGGGTCGGGAGACAGGGTCGGGAAACAGGGTCGGGAAACGGTGTCGGGAAACGGTGTCGGGAAACGGGGTCGGGAGACGGGGTCGGGAAACGGGGTCGGGAAACGGGGTCGAGAAACGGGGTCGAGAAACGGGGTCGGGAAACGGGGTCGGGAAAGAGGGTCGGGAAACGGGGTCGGGAAACGGGGTCGGGAAACAGGGTCGGGGAAAAAGGGTCGGGAAACGGGGTCGGGAAACAGGGTCAGGAAACCTACCTAATGAACCCATACAGACCTAATGAACCCATACAGATGGTTCCTCATTCTACAGACCTAATGAACCCATACAGATGGTTCCTCATTCTACAGACCTAATGAACCCATACAGATGGTTCCTCATTCTACAGACCTAATGAACCCATACAGATGGTTCCTCATTCTACAGGCCTAATGAACCCATACAGATGGTTCCTCATTCTACAGGCCTAATGAACCCATACAGATGGTTCCTCATTCTACAGACCTAATGAACCCATACAGACAGATGGTTCCTCATTCTACAGACCTAATGAACCCATACAGATGGTTCCTCATTCTACAGACCTAATGAACCCATACAGACAGATGGTTCCTCATTCTACAGACCTAATGAACCCATACAGACAGATGGTTCCTCATTCTACAGACCTAATGAACCGATATGGACAGATGGTTCCTCATTCTACAGACCTAATGAACCCATACAGACAGATGGTTCCTAATTCTACAGACCTAATGAACCCATACAGATGGTTCCTCATTCTACAGACCTAATGAACCCATACAGATGGTTCCTCATTCTACAGACCTAATGAACCCATACAGACAGATGGTTCCTCATTCTACAGACCTAATGAACCCATACAGATGGTTCCTCATTCTACAGGCCTAATGAACCCATACAGATGGTTCCTCATTCTACAGACCTAATGAACCCATACAGATGGTTCCTCATTCTACAGACCTAATGAACCCATACAGACAGATGGTTCCTCATTCTACAGACCTAATGAACCCATACAGATGGTTCCTCATTCTACAGACCTAATGAACCCATACAGACAGATGGTTCCTCATTCTACAGACCTAATGAACCCATACAGATGGTTCCTCATTCTACAGACCTAATGAACCCATACAGACAGATGGTTCCTCATTCTACAGACCTAATGAACCCATACAGACAGATGGTTCCTCATTCTACAGACCTAATGAACCGATATGGACAGATGGTTCCTCATTCTACAGACCTAATGAACCCATACAGACAGATGGTTCCTAATTCTACAGACCTAATGAACCCATACAGATGGTTCCTCATTCTACAGACCTAATGAACCCATACAGACAGGTGGTTCCTCATTCTACAGACCTAATGAACCGATATGGACAGATGGTTCCTCATTCTACAGACCTAATGAACCCATACAGACAGATGGTTCCTCATTCCCCAACATCTACATGACACTTCCGCCTAGCTGTGTATGGGCACACGTGTGGGGGTATCTGTGTGTGTGTTCATTCATGTACTGTAAGTGTATGTGTGTGTGTATGCGTTCATATGTGTGTGCTTGCGTGTGTGTGTATGTGTGTATGTGAGTGTTGAGTCTCTGTCCAAATTCCAGGGGACCAACCAAAGGGTTCAGGAATCAAATGAAATCAAATCCAAATGTTATTTAACACATGCGCCGACCAAGTGCAGTATACCGTACGTGTTGAATGATAAGCTGTAGTCAATGAACAGCATTCTCACATAGGTGTTCCTTTTGTCCAGGTGGGAAAGGGCAGTGTGGAGTGCAATAGAGATTGCATCATCTGTGGATCTGTTGGGGCGGTATGTGAATTGGAGTGGGTCTAGTGTATCCGGGAGGATGCTGTTGATGTGAGCCATGATCAGCCTTTCAAAGCACTTCATGGCTACAGAGGTGAGTGCTCCTTGGCGGTAATCATTTAAGCAGGTTACCTTCGCTTCCTTGGGTACAGGGTCTATGGTGGTCTGCTTGAAACATGTTGGTATTACATACTTGGTCAGGGACAGGTTGAAAATGTCAGTGAAGACACTTGCCTGTTGGTCAGCACATGATCAGAGTACATCGGCCACGCAGTCGCACAGCTAACTACACCTGTCCATGCTGCTTTCCCCATGGCTTCTGATACCATCTAGAGCTAGAATTAACAATACACAGGGCTCATGTTCAGGATAGGGCTCATATTCAGGACAGGGCTCATGTTCAGGACAGGGCTCATGTTCAGGACAGGGCTCATGTTCAGGACTGGGCTCATGTTCAGGACAGGGCTCATGTTCAGGACAGGGCTCATGTTCAGGACTGGGCTCATGTTCAGACCAGGGCTCATGTTCAGGACCAGGGCTCATGTTCAGACCAGGGCTCATGTTCAGGACAGGGCTCATGTTCAGGACTGGGCTCATGTTCAGGACAGGGCTCATGTTCAGGACAGGGCTCATGTTCAGGACTGGGCTCATGTTCAGACCAGGGCTCATGTTCAGGACCAGGGCTCATGTTCAGACCAGGGCTCATGTTCAGGACAGGGCTCATGTTCAGGACTGGGCTCATGTTCAGGACAGGGCTCATGTTCAGGACAGGGCTCATGTTCAGGACTGGGCTCATGTTCAGACAAGGGCTCATGTTCAGGACAGGGCTCATGTTCAGGACAGGACTCATGTTCAGGACTGGGCTCATGTTCAGACCAGGGCTCATGTTCAGGACAGGGCTCATGTTCAGGACAGGGCTCATGTTCAGGACAGGGCTATATGAAACCTGGACACCGGGGATATATTCAGCTATTTAAACCTGGACATTGGGGATAGATAAACCAGTCAGGTGAATATTTAGGCATCATTGTTTACAAATCAGAAAGACACACAGACAGAGAAAGCCAACCAGCCAGCTAATCAACCAGCAAGCCAACCAACCAACCAGCCAATCAACAAGCATAAGAGAAAAGCTCATCAGAAAAACAACAAACAGGATCCAGTTCCACCTGATAATCACCTGACAATCACCTGACACAGGTCAGTGGGCTCAGGCACTCATTAGGACCTTATCCTGGCCAATAACCCTGGTTTCACAAATCATTCAGGGTACTGATATAATTGTCATTGGATAGCAATACGATCAAGGTGCAAGGAGTATATGTCATTACTATCGTATCTGGTTTAGGGCAGAATATTAATGCTCCATTTCTTTCTTTTATATGTCACCCATGAACAACAAGGCATATTTTATATGTCACCCATGAACAACAAGGCATATTTTATATGTCACCCATGAACAACAAGGCATATTTTATATGTCACCCATGAACAACAAGGCATATTTTATATGTCACCCATGAACAACAAGGCATATTTTATATGTCACCCATGAACAACAAGGCATATTTTATATGTCACCCATGAACAACAAGGCATATTTTATATGTCACCCATGAACAACAAGGCATATTTTACATGACATTTCAAAACAATGCGAACACTATGACACCAATGTTTATAAACATGGCTATATTGTATAAGTTTAATGTTATTGATTGATTGACTGACTGACGGATGAATCTCGATGGCTTTATTGATCGAATCGATGGGCAATCTTACCCAGAGCCACTCTGGCAGCGGAGGCATCATAGTTGATCCAGAAGGAGACCCAAGACAGGATGGTGATCAGGATAGAGGGCATGTAGGTCTGGAGGATAAAGTAGCCGATGTTCCTCTTCAGCTTGAAGCTCAGAGACAGACGGGGATAGGAACCTGCATGGAGGAAAACAGACAGAACTTTTTATTTTATTTTTTATTTTGCTTTATTTAACCAGGTAAACCATTGAGAATACATAGTAGTGTACAATAATGACCTGAAGTGGAAGGAATAAGAACTCTAAAGCATAGACAGGTAATATACAGAATATAAGTGCATCAACCCCTGAAAATCTACAGTATAACCGTAGATATACATAGGTATACTGTATCAAAATGGCCGCCACTGTGTACCTGTAGAGAAGACCACGTTCTTGGAGACCAGCTTGTAGTCCACGATGGAGAACTGAGGCAGCTCTATTCTCTCCACCCCAGACACAGCTCCATCTCCCCCTCGCCAGTAGAACTCAATGTCATCAGTGGTGTAGCCATCTGGTCAAACACAGGTACTAGAGTCTTAGAATACATACCAAACTAACCTAGTGGGCCAACATGGGAGCAATGCTCAAATGGCTACGGTCAATGTCAAAAGACAGGGACACGAGGCTCTCGCACATGTTGACATGACATCTGGTTTTCCTCAAAGGTTCTATTCTTGGTCCTGTAATGCTTACTATTTACATCAATTATTTATATTCTGGTTTGTCAAATGCTACTAGAGAACATAATGGTTGGTTTAATAATACATACAATTAGAGATGGAGATTACAGAGGACTTTCAGGGGACCAAAAACTGTCAGCTAACTGGGTAGATCCTCTGTTCACCTTCTATTGTGATAACTCTTCCATTGTGATAACTCTTCTATTCTGATAACTCTTCTATTCTGATAACCCTTCTATTGTGATAAACCTTCTATTGTGATAAACCTTCTATTGTGATAACTCTTCTGTTTTGATAACCCTTCTATTGTGATAACCCTTCTATTGTGATAAACCTTCTATTGTGATAACTCTTCTGTTTTGATAACCCTTCTATTGTGATAACCCTTCTATTGTGATAATTATTATATTGTGATAACCCTTCTGTTGTGATAACCCGTCTGTTGTGATAACTCTTCTATTGTGATAACCCTTCTATTGTGATAACTCTTCTGTTTTGATAACTCTTCTATTCTGATAACCCTTCTATTGTGATAACCCTTCTATTGTGATAACCCTTCTATTGTGATAACTCTTCTATTGTGATAACACTTCTATTGTGATAATTATTATATTGTGATAACCCTTCTGTTGTGATAACCCGTCTGTTGTGATAACTCTTCTATTGTGATAACCCTTCTATTGTGATAACCGTTCTGTTGTGATAACTCTTCTATTGTGATAACCGTTCTGTTGTGATAACTCTTCTATTGTGATAACCCTTCTGTTGTGATAACTCTTCTATTCTGATAACTCTTCTGTTGTGTTATCCCTTCTGTTCTGTCAGCTTCACCCTTTGTCATATAGAGCATCATAACACAGGCAGCATGCAGGCGGTGCAGGCATTTCCCCTCTCTCCAGCTCTTTCTATGTCTCTCTCTCTCCATATATCTCTCTCTCGCTCTCTCTCAACCCCCCTCTCTCTCCATATCTCTCACCCTCTTTCTCAACCCCTCTTCTCTCTCTCTGTCTCTCTTTCTCTGTTTAACCGCTCTCTCCCTCTCTCTCTCTCTCTCTCTGTTTAACCCCTCGCTCTCTCTCTCTCTCTCTCTCTCTCTCTCTCTCTCTCTCTCTCCCTCTCTCTCTCTCTCTGTTTAACCCCTCTCTCTCTCTCTCTCTCTCTCTCTCTCTCTCTCCCACTCTCTCTCTCTCTCTGTTTAACCCCTCGCTCTCTCTCTCTCTCTCTCTCTCTCTCTCTCTCTCTCTCTCTCTCTCTCTCTCTCCCACTCTCTCTCTCTCTCTGTTTAACCCCTCTCTCTCTCCCACTCTCCTTCTCTGTGTACCACTTCCTCTGCTTGCCACTCATAATAAGAGGCAGTGACCTATTTAGACGCAATGAATAATTAAACTCTCAGCCTTTGATTTTCTGAAAAATGAAGACATAATTCCTCCCTCTGCCTCGCTCTGACACAGGATAGATGGATAGATAGGAGTGGCGATAAGATTAATAACACTATAGCTGGTTATTGTAATGGTGTGGCCAGTCAGTCATTGAGTTATCTAATGCTATATGAGACGGATGGATGAAGAACCAGATACTATAGAAACACTACCACTGTCAAAACACAGCATATCCCACTTCTGACACCAATGTAGCTCGTCATTGTCTTTGGCGTGTCTATCATTGAGACTTGTAATGCCTACACTGACAGTTAAGGCTCAGATGGTACAGAATAGAAAAACTACCAGTATCAAACTACAACCTAGCCCAAGACAAAAACATAGTACTGTAGCTAATCCGTGTGTAAAAGCATGCAGCATCCATAAATGTATAATTTTTCTGCAATTTATATCTATAGGCTACATTTAGATTTTTATTTCATTGTTTTAGGCTATCTGGCATTAGTACCTATGAATAAGACTGTATGAGCCTCCATCCTAATCACCAAATGCTTTTGGGATCGGGTAGAAAAAGTTAACGTCGAACCACGGAAACAAAAAAGACAATGGCAGAGCTTAATTGATTTAAGAGAAAAGCTGTGAAATGGAGAGTTGAAGATAAAGAGAAGGCAGGGCCAGAAAAGTCATGTTTGAGAAAGATTTGGTGAAGTGGTAAACTGGTTTTAGAACTCATTCAAGGATTTTCTTTTCTTTTTTACTATTTTCTACATTGCAGAATAATAGTGAAAACTTCAAAACTATTAAATAACACACGTGGAATCATGTAGAAATCAAAAAGTGTTAAACAAATCAAAATATATTTTATATTTGAGATTCTTCAAATAGCCACCCTTTGCCGTGATGACAGTTTTGAACACTCTTGGCATTCTCTCAACCAGCTTCATGAGATAATCACCTGGAATGCATTTCAATTAACAGGTGTGCCTCCTTAAAAGTACATTTGTAGAATTTCTTTCCTTATTAATGCATTTGAGCCAATCAGATGTGTTGTGACAAGGTAGAGGGAGTATACAGAAGATAGCCCTATTTGGTAAAAGACCAAGTCCATATTATGTCAAGAACAGCTCACAATGTTTTTTTCACCTTTATTTAACCAGGTAGGTCAGTTGAGAACAAATTCTCATTTACAACTGCGACCTGGCCAAGATAAAGCATAGCAGTTCGACAAAAACAACACAGAGTTACACATGGAATAAACAAACATACAGTCAATAACACAATAGAAAAATCTGTATACAGTGTGTGAAAATGAAGTAAGGAGGTAAGACAATAAATAGGGCAATAGTGGCGAAATAATTACAATTTAGCAATTTACACTGGACTGACATACAGTTTAGTCTTTACATACACTTAGGTTAGAGTCATTAAAACTCGTTTTTCAACCACTCCACAAATGTCTTGTTAACAAACTTGAGTTTTGGCAAGTTGGCTAGGACATCTACTTTGTGCATGACACAAGTCATTTTTCCAACAATTGTTAACAGACGGATTATTTCACTTATAATTCACTGTATCACAATTCCAGTGGGTCAGCAGTTTACATACACTAAGTTGACTGTGCCTTTAAACAGCTTGGAAAATTCCAGAAAATGATGTCATGACTCATCATTTGAGTCAATTGGAGGTGTACCTGTGGATGTATTTCAAGGCCTACCTTCAAAGTCACTGCCTCTTTGCTTGACATCATGGGAAAATCAAAAGAAATCAGCCAAGACCTCAGATTTTTTTTGTAGACCTCCACAAGTCTGGATGATCCTTGGGAGCAATATCCAAACACCTGAAGGTACCATGTTCATCTGTACGAACAATAGTGGGCAAGTATGAACACCATGGGACCACACAGCCGTCATACAGCTCAGGAAGGAGACGCGTTCTGTCTCCTAGAGATGAAAGTACTTTGGTGCAAAAAGTGCAAATCAATCCCAGAACAACAGCAAAGGACCTTATGAAGATGCTGGAGGAAACAGGTACAAAAGTATCTATATCCACAGTAAAACGACTCCTATATCCTAACACGAGTCCTATATCGACATAATCTGAAAGGCCGCTCAGCAAGGAAGAAGCCACCGCTCCAAAACTGCCATATAAAAGCCAGACTACGGTTTGCAACTGCACATGGGGATGAAGATCGTACTTTTGGGAGAAATGTCCTCTGGCCTGATGAAACAAAAATATAACTGTTTGGCTATAATGATCATTGTTATGTTTGGAGGAAAAAGGGGGAGGCTTGCAAGCCGAAGAACACCATCCCAACCGTGAAGCCCGGGGGTGGCAGCATCATGTTGTGGGGGTGCTTCGCTGCAGGAGTGACTGGTGCACTTCACAATATAGATGGCATCATGAGGATGGAAAATTTGGTGGATATATTGAAGCAACATCTTCAATATAGAAGGCATCAGTCAGGAATATAAAGCGTGGTCACAAATGGGTCTTCCAAATGGACAATGACCCCAAGCATACTTCCAAATTTGTGGCAAAATGGCTTAAGGACAACAAAGTCAAGGTATTGCAGTGGCCATCACAAAGTCCTGACCTCAATCCAATAGAACATTTGTGGGCAGGACTGATAAAGCTTGTGCAAGGAAGGAGGCCTACAAACCTGACTCAGTTACACCAGCTTTGTCAGGAGGAATGGGCCAAAATTCACCCAACTTATTGTGGGAAGCTTGTGGAAGGCTACATGAAGCATTTGACCCACATGAACCAATTTAAAGGCAAATCTACCAAACACGAATCGAGTGCATGTAACCTTCTGACCCACTGGGAATGTGATGAAAGAAATAAAAGCTGAAATAAATCATTCTCTCTACTATTATTCTGACATTTCACATTCTTAAAATAAAGTGGTGATCCTAACTGACCTAAAGACAGGGAATTTAGACAGGATTAAATGTTATGATTCAAAAGGGCGCCTGAAGAAATGGCAGCAGTTTTACGGGCGCCCAACTGCTTACGGTCCAGTACCACACTGGGACTAAGCTGCCTGACATCCGGGACCTCTACACCAATCAGTGTCAGAGGAAGGCCCTAAAAATGGTCAAAGACCCCAGCCACCCCAGTCATAGACTGTTCTCTCTACTACTGCATGGCAAGTGGTACCAGAGTTCCAAGTCTAGGACAAAAAGGCTTCTCAACAGTTTTTACCCCCAAGCCATAAGACTCCTGAACAGGTCATCTAATGGCTACCCGGACTATTTGCATTGTGTGCCCCCCCCCAACACCTCTTTTTACATTGCTGCTACTCTCTGTTTATCATATATGCATAGTCACTTTAACTATACATTCATGTACATACTACCTCAATTGGGCCGACCAACCAGTGTTCCCGCACAGTGGCTAACCGGGCTGTCTGCATTGTGTCCCGCCACCCACCACCCACCAACCCCTGTTTTACACTACTGCTACTCTCTGTTTATCATATATGCATAGTCACTTTAACCATATCTACATACTACCTCAATCAGCCTGACTAACCGCTGTTTGTAGCCTCTTTTTACTGTTGTTTTATTTCTTTACCTACCTATTGTTCACCTAATACCTTTTTTGCACTATATGTTAGAGCCTCTAAGTAAGCATTTCACTGTAAGGTCTGTTGTATTCAGCGTACATGACAAATAAACTTTGATTTGATGTCAGGAATTGTGAAAAATGTAGTTTAAAATGGTCAATGTATTTGGCTTAAGGTGTATGTAAACTTCCGACTTCAACTGTAGCCTTACTATTAACTCCTGCAGAATTAATGCTTGCAGTAAAATTATCCACCAAATGTATGCAAAATGTTGACATGGCAAGGAGTGGAGAAATATGATTTCTTGCTTTCAGCATCTTGAGAGAATGTGAATTTGCAGTTATAGCACCTCTACGGATGGTCCCTCTTTATCAGCATCATCACAGCTCCCGAGTGGCACTGTGGTCTAAGGCACTGCATCTCAGTGTAAGAGGTGTCACTACACTGGTTCAAATCCAGGCTGTATCACATCCGGCCATGATTGGGAGTATCCCATAGGGCGGTGCACAATTGGCCTAGCATTGTCCGGGGGTAGGCCAGGTTTGGCCGGGGTAGGCCATCATTGTAAATTTGTCATCATAGGCCATCATTAGAATTTGTCCTAAAGTGACTTGCCTCGTTAAATACATTTTTAAAAGCTGATAGTATTTCAACCACATAAAATAATTATGCATCCAAGCCAAAGTGAAATCTTATCAGCAACATGTTGGGTTGTTTTCACAGCTTTCTATTTCCTTACAACTGGTCAAACTGATAAAAAAATAAATGTGTTATTGCATTTCCCCCCCGGTCCCTAAACATCTTTCAGCCCCAAAAGAAGCAGAGATGACAGAGAAACCTTTACCGATGTCAATAGATTGAAGCATTCTATCAATTTATATCGACATTATTCTGGTGAGCAGGGGTTTATTTAGTCCTCTAGGGCAACATGTAATGAGAAGCTGCATCTATGTAATTATAGGTAAGTTGACTAACAAATAGCCCACCAAAATGTCAGAAACTATAAGCAGAAACATATCTAAACCAGGCAAC
Organism: Oncorhynchus nerka; assembly: GCF_034236695.1. Taxonomy (NCBI): domain Eukaryota; kingdom Metazoa; phylum Chordata; class Actinopteri; order Salmoniformes; family Salmonidae; genus Oncorhynchus; species Oncorhynchus nerka. The sequence goes on along the minus strand of NC_088401.1, from coordinate 82,142,440 downwards.
AACAAAGAAATGCTGCGCCCCCTGTCAAAAGATCTGTACGCCGTCTCTGACTGTAGCCAACAGCAGCTGTTCTATATCAGTGGGTTAGGGTACAGTTATCTCTGACTGTAGCCAGCAGCAGATGTTCTATATCAGTGGGTTAGGGTACAGTTATTTCTGACTGTAGCCAACAGCAGCTGTTCTATATTAGTGGGTTAGGGTACAGTTATCTCTGACTGTAGCCAACAGCAGATGTTCTATATCAGTGGGTTAGGGTACAGTTATGTCTGACTGTAGCCAACAGCAGCTGTTCTATATCAGTGGGTTAGGGTACAGTTATTTCTGACTGTAGCCAACAGCAGCTGTTCTATATCAGTGGGTTAGGGTACAGTTATTTCTGACTGTAGCCAACAGCAGCTGTTCTATATCAGTGGGTTAGGGTACAGTTATCTCTGACTGTAGCCAACAGCAGATGTTCTATATTAGTGGGTTAGGGTACAGTTATCTCTGACTGTAGCCAACAGCAGATGTTCTATATTAGTGGGTTAGGGTACAGTTATCTCTGACTGTAGCCAACAGCAGATGTTCTATATTAGTGGGTTAGGGTACAGTTATCTCTGACTGTAGCCAACAGCAGATGTTCTATATTAGTGGGTTAGGGCCTAGATGTTATATCTGACTGTAGCCAACAGCAGATGTTCTATATTAGTGGGTTAGGGTACAGTTATCTCTGACTGTAGCCAACAGCAGCTGTTCTATATCAGTGGGTTAGGGTACAGTTATCTCTGACTGTAGCCAACAGCAGCTGTTCTATATCAGTGGGTTAGGGTACAGTTATGTCTGACTGTAGCCAACAGCAGATGTTCTATATCGGTGGATTAGGGTCGGGTGTGGGCCTCAGATGTTCTATATCAGTGGGTTAGGGTACAGTTATCTCTGACTGTAGCCAACAGCAGATGTTCTATATTAGTGGGTTAGGGTACAGTTATGTCTGACTGTAGCCAACAGCAGATGTTCTATATCAGTGGGTTAGGGTCGGGTGTGGGCCTCAGATGTTCTATATCAGTGGGTTAGGGTCGGGTGTGGGCCTCAGATGTTCTATATTAGTGGGTTAGGGTCGGGTGTGGGCCTCAGATGTTCTATATCAGTGGGTTAGGGTCGGGTGTGGGCCTCAGATGTTCTATATTAGTGGGTTAGGGTCGGGTGTGGGCCTCAGATGTTCTATATCGGTGGATTAGGGTCGGGTGTGGGCCTCAGATGTTCTATATTAGTGGGTTAGGGTCGGGTGTGGGCCTCAGATGTTCTATATTAGTGGGTTAGGGTCGGGTGGGGCCTCAGATGTTCTATATTAGTGGGTTAGGGTCGGGTGTGGGCCTCAGATGTTCTATATCAGTGGGTTAGGGTCGGGTGTGGGCCTCAGATGTTCTATATTAGTGGGTTAGGGTCGGGTGTGGGCCTCAGATGTTCTATATTAGTGGGTTAGGGTTGGGTGTGGGCCTCAGATGTTCTATATTAGTGGGTTAGGGTCGGGTGGGGCCTCAGATGTTCTATAACAGTGGGTTAGGGTCGGGTGTGGGCCTCATATGTTCTATATTAGTGGGTTAGGGTCGGGTGTGGGCCTCAGATGTTCTATATCGGTGGGTTAGGGTCGGGTGTGGGCCTCAGATGTTCTATATCGGTGGGTTAGGGTCGGATGTGGGCCTCAGATTTTCACTTTATCATTTATAGTCTGGCCGGTTGTGGGCGGGTGCAGTTGACCACACAGCTGACCCGCGCATCACTACTGTGTGTGTGTGCGTGCTTGCCTTGTGTGTGTGTGTATGTAGATGTGTGTGTATGTGCATGTGTATGTGTAGCTGGTCAGAAAAGGGCAGATAGAGCCCGAGGCGGGGGGGGAGAGAGAGAAAGTTCCGGTTGGTTACTCAGTTTGAATCAGATCTATTAGTTCTGGCCCATTGTTCTCTATCTTCAACACTGCTCCTTCTGGGACAGACGTCTGTCAACCAATCACATCACTTGGCTTGTCCGTCCGTCTAGGGAGGTGGTTGTTATGTTATGTCAGTCCAGGGAGAGAGAGAGAGTTTGAGAGAGAGAGAGAGAGAGAGAGAGAGAGAGAGAGAGAGAGAGAGAGAGAGTTTGAGAGAGAGAGAGAGAGAGAGAGAGAGAGAGAGAGTTTGAGAGAGAGAGAGAGAGAGAGAGAGAGAGAGAGAGAGAGAGAGAGAGAGAGAGAGAGAGAGAGAGAGAGAGAGAGAGAGAGAGAATGCATGTGCATTTGTGTGTGTGTGTTTGTGTAAAATCTAGATTTGTGTGTGTATATAAGTATATAAGGTATTCAAAGGGGGTAGTAGAGGAATACATCAATAACTACACAATATGAGATCTGTAGCCAGCCAGCCAGTACTATCATCTACCATGATGAGATCTGTAGCCAGCCAGACAGTACTATCATCTACCATGGGATCTGTAGCCAGCCAGACAGTACTATCATCTACCATGGGATCTGTAGCCAGCCAGCCAGGCAGTACTATCATCTACCATGGGATCTGTAGCCAGCCAGACAGTACTATAATCTACCATGGTATCTGTAGCCAGCCAGACAGTACTATCACCTACCATGGGATCTGTAGCCAGACAGTACTATCATCTACCATGGGATCTGTAGCCAGCCAGACAGTACTATCATCTACCATGGGATCTGTAGCCAGCCAGACAGTACTATCGCCTACCATGGGATCTGTAGCCAGCCAGACAGTACTATCATCTACCATGATGAGATCTGTAGCCAGCCAGACAGTACTATCACCAACCATGATGAGATCTGTAACCAGCCAGACAGTACTATCATCTACCATGGGATCTGTAGCCAGACAGCCAGACAGTACTATCATCTACCATGATGAGATCTGTAGCCAGCCAGACAGTACTATCATCTACCATGGGATCTGTAGCCAGCCAGACAGTACTATCATCTACCATGGGATCTGTAGCCAGCCAGACAGTACTATCATCTACCATGAGACCTGTAACCAGCCAGACAGTACTATCATCTACCATGGGATCTGTAGCCAGCCAGCCAGGCAGTACTATCATCTACCATGGGATCTGTAGCCAGCCAGACAGTACTATCACCTACCATGGGATCTGTAGCCAGCCAGACAGTACTATCATCTACCATGATGAGATCTGTAGCCAGCCAGACAGTACTACCATCTACCATGATGAGATCTGTAGCGAGCCAGACAGACCTATCACCTACCATGATGAGATCTGTAGCCAGCCAGACAGTACTATCATCTACCATGATGAGATCTGTAGCGAGCCAGACAGTACTATCATCTACCATGAGATCTGTAGCCAGCCAGACAGTACTATCATCTACCATGGGATCTGTAGCCAGATCAGACAGTACTATCATCTACCATGGGATCTGTAGCCAGACGGCCAGACAGTACTATCATCTACCATGGGATCTGTAGCCAGCCAGACACTACTATCACCTACCATGGGATCTGTAGCCAGACAGTACTATCATCTACCATGGGATCTGTAACCAGCCAGACAGTACTATCATCTACCATGGGATCTGTAACCAGCCAGACAGTACTATCATCTACCATGGGATCTGTAACCAGCCAGACAGTACTATCACCAACCATGATGAGATCTGTAGCCAGCCAGACAGTAATATCACCAACCATGATGAGATCTGTAGCCAGCCAGCCAGTACTATCATCTACCATGATGAGATCTGTAGCCAGCCAGACAGTACTATCACCAACCATGATGAGATCTGTAGCCAGCCAGACAGTACTATCATCTACCATGATGAGATCTGTAGCCAGCCAGACAGTACTATCACCAACCATGATGAGATCTGTAGCCAGTCAGACAGTACTATCATCTACCATGGGATCTGTAGCCAGACAGCCAGACAGTACTATCACCTACCATGGGATCTGTAGCCAGCCAGCCAGTACTATCATCTACCATGATGAGATCTGTAGCCAGCCAGACAGTACTATCACCAACCATGATGAGATCTGTAGCCAGCCAGACAGTACTATCATCTACCATGATGAGATCTGTAGCCAGCCAGACAGTACTATCACCAACCATGATGAGATCTGTAACCAGCCAGACAGTACTATCATCTACCATGGGATCTGTAGTTCTGAGAGTTAAGTCTGGGTTCTGTAGTTCTGAGAGTTATGTCTGGGATCTGTAGTTCTGAGAGTTACGTCTGGGTTCTGTTGGTCTGAGAGTTATGTCTGGGATCTGTAGTTCTGAGAGTTATGTCTGGGATCTGTAGTTCTGAGAGTTAAGTCTGGGTTCTGTTGGTCTGAGAGTTATGTCTGGGATCTGTAGTTCTGAGAGCTATGTCTGGGTTCTGTAGTTCTGAGAGTTATGTCTGGGATCTGTAGTTCTGAGAGTTACGTCTGGGTTCTGTTGGTCTGAGAGTTATGTCTGGGATCTGTAGTTCTGAGAGTTATGTCTGGGATCTGTAGTTCTGAGAGTTAAGTCTGGGTTCTGTTGGTCTGAGAGTTATGTCTGGGATCTGTAGTTCTGAGAGTTATGTCTGTTTAAAAATGCATCAAGTTTATCAAGAGAAGTGAGAGTTCTCTGTGGCTCATTAGTGTGAATGTAATAGCATGCTCTGGCACAGAGTGATTCACACATTAAAACCAGAACTAGAAAAGCAGATACTGGGCTGTTACTGTCTGCTGATCAAAACTACACTCAAGCCCTGTGTGTGTGTAAGCCGTGTGTGTGTGAGAAAGAGAGAGAAAAAAGTATGCGAGAGATATATACAAAGGCTGGTAGAAAAAAGAGGGTGGAAGAGCAGGGCAAGGAAAAGAGATGAGAGAGAGATTTAAAGAGGGAGAGTGGTACAGAGACAGATGAGGAAATAGAGGACTGTGTAGGAGAGAGAGAGAGAGATCAGGAAAGGGAGAAAGAAATAGTGGAGAGAAAGAGAAATAGAGAGACAGAAAGAGAGACAGAGAGACAGAGAGAGAGAGAGACAGAGAGATAGAGATACAGAGACAGAGAGACAGAGATAGATACAGAGACAGAGACAGAGACAGAGAGAGAAAGACAGAAAGATAGATAGAGAGACAGAGAGATAGACAGAGGGTGCATTGGCAAGTGCATTGGCGATGTCGTACCCACAGCAACTATTAAATCATTCCCAAACCAGTGGATTGATGTCAGCATTCGCCCGAAACTGAAAGCACAAACCACTGCTTTTAACCAGGGCAAGGTGACCGGAAACATGACCGAATACAAAGTGTAGCTATTCCCTCCGCAAGGCAATCAAACAAGCTAAGCGTCAGTATAGAGACAAAGTAGAGTCGCAAATCAACGGCTCAGACACAAGAGGTATGTGGCAGGGTCTACAGTCAATCACGGATTACAAAAAGAAAACCAGCCCCGTCGCGGACCAGGATGTCTTGCTCCCAGACAGACAAAACATCTTCTTTGCTCGCTTTGAGGACAATACAGTGCATTTAAACGTGTTAACCCTCGCAAGGCTGCAGGCCCAGGCGGCATCCCCAGCCGCGTCCTCAGAGCATGCGCAGACCAGCTGGCTGGTGTGTTTACGGACATATTCAATCAATCCTTATCCCAGTCTGCTGTTCCCACATGCTTCAAGAGGGCCACCATTGTTCCAGTTACCAAGAAAGCTAAGGTAACTGAGCTAAACGACTATCGCCCCGTAGCACTCACTTCCGTCATCATGAAGTGCTTTGAGAGACTCGTCAAGGATCATTCCAAATAGGTCCACAGACGACGCAATCGCAACCACACTGCACACGGCCCTAACCCATCTGGACAAGAGGAATACCTATGTGAGATTGCTATTCATCGACTACAGCTCAGCATTTAACACCATAGTACCCTCCAAGCTCGTCATCAAGCTCGAGACCCTGGGTCTCGACCCCGCCCTGTGCAACTGGGTACTGGAGTTCCTGAAGGGCCGCCCCCAGGTGGTGAGGGTAGGTAACAACATCTCCACCCTGCTGATCCTCAACACTGCGGCCTCACAAGGGTGCGTTCTGAGCCCTCTCCTGTACTCCCTGTTCACCCATGACGGCGTGGCCATGCACGCCTCCAACTCAATCATCAAGTTTGCAGACGACACTACAGTGGTAGGCTTGATTACCAACAACGACGAGATGACCTACAGGGAGGAGGTGAGGGCCCTCGGAGTGTGGTGTCAGGAAAATAACCTAACACTCAACGTCAACAAAACAAAGGAGATGATCGTGGACTTCAGGAAACAGCAGAGAGAGCACCCCCTATCCACATCGACGGGACAGTAGTGGAGAGGGTAGAAATGTTAAGTTCCTCGGCGTACACATCACGGACAAACTGAAATGGTCCACCCACACAGACAGCGTGGTGAAGAAGGAGCAGCCTCAGGAGGCTGAAGAAATTTGGCTTGTCACCAAAAGCACTCACAAACTTTTACAGATGCACAATCGAGAGCATCCTGTCGGGCTGTATCACCGCCTGGTATGGCAGCTGCTCTGCCCACAACCGTAAGGCTCTCCAGAGGGTAGTGAGGTCTGCACAACGCATCACCGGGGGCAAACTACCTGCCCTCCAAGACACCTACACCACCCGATGTCACAGGAAGGCCAAAAAGATCATCAAGGACAACAACCACCCGAGCCACTGCCTGTTCACCCCGCTATCATTCAGAAGGCGAGGTCAGTACAGGTGCATCAAACCAGAGACCGAGAGACTGAAAAACAGCTTCTATCTCAAGGCCATCAAACTGTTAAACAGCCACCACTAACATTGAGTGGCTGCCGCCAACATGTAAAATATGTATCACTAGCCCCTTTAAACAATGCCACTTAATATAATGTTTACATACCCTACATTACTCATCTCATATGTATATACTGTACTCTATACCACCTACTGCATCTTGCCATCTTTATGTAGTACATGTATCACTAGCCACTTTAAACAATGCCACTTAATATAATGTTTTCATACCCTACATTACTCATCTCATATGTATATACTGTACTCAACACCATCTACTGCATCTTGCCTATGCCGTTCTGTACCATCACTCATTCATATTCCTTTATGTACATATTCTTCATCCCTTTACACTTGTGTGTATATGGTAGCTGTTGTGAAATTGTTAGGTTAGATTACTCGTTGGTTATTACTGCATTGTCAGAACTAGAAGCACAAGCATTTCGCTACACTCGCATTAACATCTGCTAACCATGTGTATGTGACAACTAAAATTGGATTTGATTTTGAGATAGAGAGATAGAAATAGGTGGTATATAGTAGATAGTAGATGGTATATAGTAGATAGTAGATGGTATATAGTAGATGGTATATAGTAGATGGTAGATGGTAGATAGTAGATGGTATATAGTAAATAGCAGATGGTATATAGTAGATGGTAGATAGTAGATGGTATATAGTACATGGCAGATGGTATATCGTAGATGGTATATCGTAGATGGTAGATAGTAGAGTGTAGATGGTAGATAGTAGATGGTAGAGAGTAGATGGTATATAGTAGATGGTAGATGGTATATAGGAGATGGAATATAGTAGATGGTATATAGTAGATGGTAGATGGTAGATAGTAGATGGTAGAGAGTAGATATTATATAGTAGATAGTAGATGGTATATAGTATATGGTAGATGGTATATAGTAGATGGTATATAGTAGATGGTAGATAGTAGATGGTATATAGTAGATAGTAGATGGTATATAGTAAATAATAGAAGGTAGATGGTAGAGAGTAGATGGTATATAGTAAATAATAAAAGGTAGATGGTAGAGAGTAGATAGTAGATGGTATATAATAGATGGTAGATAGTATATGGTATATAGTAAATAGTAGAAGGTAGATGGTAGAGAGTAGATGGTATATAGTAGATGGTAGATGGTAGATAGTAGATGGTAGATAGTAGATGGTATATAGTAGATGGTAGATGGTATATAGTAGATGGTAGATGGTATATAGTAGATGGTATATAGTAGATGGTAGATGGTAGATAGTAGATCGTAGATGGTATATAGTAGATGGTAGAGAGTAGATGGTAGATGGTATATAGTAGATGGTATATAGTAGATAGTAGATGGTATATAGTAGATGGTAGATGGTATATAGTAGATGGTATATAGTAGATAGTAGATGGTATATAGTAGATGGTAGATGGTATATAGTAGATGGTAGATAGTAGATGGTAGATAGTAGATGGTAGAGAGTAGATCGTAGATGGTATATAGTAGATGGTAGAGAGTAGATGGTATATAGTAGATAGTAGATGGTATATAGTAGATAGTAGATGGTATATAATAGATGGTAGATAGTAGATGGTATATAGTAAATAGTAGAAGGTAGATGGTAGAGAGTAGATGGTATATAGTAGATAGTAGATGGTATATAATAGATGGTAGATAGTATATGGTATATAGTAAATAGTAGAAGGTAGATGGTAGAGAGTAGATGGTATATAGTAGATAGTAGATGGTATATAGTAGATAGTAGATGGTATATAGTAGATAGTAGATGGTATATAGTAAATAATAGAAGGTAGATGGTAGATAGTAAATGGTAGATGGTAGATAGTAGATGGTAGAGAGTAGATATTATATAGTAGATAGTAGATGGTATATAGTAGATAGTATATGGTATATAGTAAATAATAGAAGGTAGATGGTAGATAGTAAATGGTAGATGGTAGATAGTAGATGGTAGAGAGTAGATATTATATAGTAGATAGTAGATGGTATATAGTAGATAGTAGATGGTAGAGAGTAGATCGTAGATGGTATATAGTAGATGGTAGAGAGTAGATGGTATATAGTAGATAGTAGATAGTAGAGAGTAGATCGTAGATGGTATAGGCTGGGCCTAGTCAGGCTATGGAGGGTGGTATAGATGAGGCTGGGCCTAGTCAGGTTATGGATGAGGGATAGATGAGGCTGGGCCTAGTCATGCTATGGAGGGTGGTATAGATGAGGCTGGGCCTAGTCAGGTTATGGATGAGGGATAGATGAGCCTGGGCCTAGTCAGGCTAGAGATGGTGGGGTAGATGAGGCTGGGCCTAGTCATGCTATGGAGGGTGGTGTAGATGAGGCTGGGCCTAGTCAGGCTATGGAGGGTGGTGTAGAGGAGGCTGGGCCTAGTCATGCTATGGAGGGTGGTATAGATGAGGCTGGGCCTAGTCAGGTTATGGATGAGGGATAGATGAGCCTGGGCCTAGTCAGGCTAGAGATGGTGGGGTAGATGAGGCTGGGCCTAGTCATGCTATGGAGGGTGGTGTAGATGAGGCTGGGCCTAGTCAGGCTATGGAGGGTGGTGTAGAGGAGGCTGGGCCTAGTCATACTATGTAGGGTGTTGTAGATGAGGATGGATCTAGTCAGGTTATGCTAGTGGATGAGGAGAGTGTAGTGGGGAAGTGTAAGAGACTGAGGGGGGAGGAAGAGGGTGTTGTAGATGAGGATGGATCTAGTCAGGTTATGCTAGTGGATGAGGAGAGTGTAGTGGGGAAGTGTAAGAGACTGAGGGGGAGGAGGAGGGGTGTTGTAGATGAGGATGGATCTAGTCAGGTTATGCTAGTGGATGAGGAGAGTGTAGTGGGGAAGTGTAAGAGACTGAGGGGGGAGGAGGAGGGTGTTGTAGATGAGGATGGATCTAGTCAGGTTATGCTAGTGGATGAGGAGAGTGTAGTGGGGAAGTGTAAGAGACTGAGGGGGGAGGAGGAGGGTGTTGTAGATGAGGATGGATCTAGTCAGGTTATGCTAGTGGATGAGGAGAGTGTAGTGGGGAAGTGTAAGAGACTGAGGGGGAGGAGGAGGGTGTTGTAGATGAGGATGGATCTAGTCAGGTTATGCTAGTGGATGAGGAGAGTGTAGTGGGGAAGTGTAAGAGACTGAGGGGGAGGAGGAGGGTGTTGTAGATGAGGATGGATCTAGTCAGGTTATGCTAGTGGATGAGGAGAGTGTAGTGGGGAAGTGTAAGAGACTGAGGGGGAGGAGGAGGGTGTTAAGCGGAAAGAAAGGAGGTGGGAGGGGGGCTGGGAGGCTGGGAGGGGGAGGCTGGGGTGGGCAAAGGCACCATGGAACCTTTGCCTTGTGCTGGGGGGAGGGGCTAACAAGAGAGGAAGGGCAGGTGGTCAGGATGGGAGATGGATATGAGGAGGAAAGTGAATCTGAGGAAGAGGATGATGAGGAGGTTTTTTTCCAGACTCCTCTTCAATGGGTCCGGAGCTGAGCAGAGGGGTCAAAGTACACGTTGAGGGAACTGACAAGGTTCCTGAATGAGACCAAGGGGAAAAAAGTTCATCTTGAGGATTTTTTTTCTGATCCTAGAAAGTTTGTAAGATCAGTACAACATGCTATGAGAAATGAGGGGCATGGTGTCCTCTCACCCAGGAAACGCTTTAGGTTGAGGAAGTGGATCACAACAGTGAGTAAGGGTCTACCTTCAGACACTATTTAGATGTAGAGTTTCTTTCGGGCACTGTGGTAAACCTGAGCAAGACGTGACATCTTGTAAGAGCTTTACATTGAACTTCCAATAGGATGCCTGCCGAGGCCCTGCTGAAATAGACAGCCGAGCCATGATTATGTGGTGTTCCAAAAACCCCACTGGGAGAATGGTAGTTCCCAGCAGCCTATTGCTCTGATTCCTGGACATGTAAGAATGATCAAGTTGGGCTGCACTCACCCTAGCCCCACAACCTTCACCCATTATTTCTGTCTTCTGTTGGGATGTTTAGTTCTCCAAACATCCACTAGGTCAAACTGATTAATGACGTCCCTTAACACTCCCACTGACCCTGAATGAGGATCTTCCCCATTTCTGTCTTTCGTAAAATCCATTGCAGCGAAGAGAGGAGTATGAGTCTCTGAGTCAATGGTGGGATGTGGGGAAAGTCCAAATTCGGCTTTTCTTTCAACAGTATACAGCTCTCTCACCCTCAGAGGCTAGGAGAGTATTGGGGGAACTAGAGCATAGTATTAGTGAGATGGAGGTAGAGATGGTGGGGCAAGGGAATGTAGGCCTCCAGGCTAATTTAGCTGAATTATTTAGGGACCTGGGAAGTTTTTTCCAGGTTAAAGCAAAGAGAGCACTTGTAAGAGCTAGGTTCTCCATGCGCAAGGAGATGGATGCTCTCAGCTCCTTCTTCTTTGGTTTGAAGCCAAGGGTATGCATTGGTGAAGCCAAGGGTATGCATTGTCTACGGCTGTCTGATGGGCGGGTGACCTCTGTGGTGGGGAGATGCGGGAGCGAACTGTGGAGTTTTGTACTGAGTTGTATATGGCAGAACTGTGTGATCCTATGTGTGCTCAGGTCTTGTTCGCAGAACTCCCTAAGTTCTCTGAAATTGACATTCCTCTGTTGTCCATTGAACTGGCAGAGGCTGTAACCCAGATGTCCCCCGGTCGCGCACCAGGGGTCGCTGGGCTCCCAGTGGAGTTTTATAAAAAATTCTGGGGGATAATTGGACTAGACTTATTTAGTGTGTTGCGTGAATGTGTCGGGGTAGGAGATTTGCCGATGAGCTGCCGTCGGGCGGCTCTGACTCTCCTGCCCAAAAAAGGGGACTTGTGTGAACTTAAGAACTGGAGGCCTGTGGCATTACTCTGTGTGGACTACAAGACATTTGCCAAGGTCCTCTCTAACAGACTGAAGTCCCATCTGGATTCAATAGTACATAAGGACCAAACATATTGTTTACCGGGACGCTCAATCACGGACAACTTCTTAATCAGGGACATGTTGGACTTGTCGATAGGTTCTAATGTGAACTTTACACTGGTCTCTTTAGATCAGGAGAAGGCATTTAATAGAGTGGACCATGAGTATCTGTTTAATGTGATGTCTGTGTTTGGGGGAAAGATTTTTGACCTGTGTGAAGATGTTGTATGCTGGGGCGTCATGTATGGTCAAGGTGGGAGGGGGGCTCAGTAGGCCAGTCTGGGTGAGACTGGGCATTAGACAAGGCTGCCCTCTATCGGGGTAGTTATCTACATTAGCCATTGAACCTTTTTTGGGCCTGCTACGCAGGAGACGGCAGTGTGCTGGACAGGCATGGGTGTGTTGACAGGCATAGCTGTGTCAGCGTGTGCAGATGACGTTTCTGAGATGGTCAGGGATGGTAAGGATATGCAGGCACAGAGACTAGTCTGAAGGTGTACGAGGGAGCTTCATCAGCTAAGGTAAACTGGGGCAAGAGCAAATGTGGGGCATGGAGGGATAGGGCCCCTCCTCTGCTTCCAGGGGGCTTGCAGTGGGGTTGTGAAGGGCTTATAATGTTGGGGGTGTATCTGGGCTCAGAGAGGTGGGTCAGGAAGAACTGGGAGGGGCTGTCACAGGCAGTGTTGTCAAGACTGGCCAGGTGGAGGTGGATCCTGTCCCAAGTGACATATAGCGGGAGGGGGCTGATAATCAACAACCTGGTGACATCTTCCCAGTGGCATAAACTGGCTGTCCTCAACCCCCCCACTCGCAGACCTGCAACGCAAGCTGGTGGACTTTTTCTGGTTGGGCCATCACTGGCTGAGGGCGGCAGTGTTGTACATGACCCTCCACGAAGAAGCACAGGGCCTGGTGGAACTGGAGAGCAGGGTGGCTGCTTTCCGACTAAAGACGGTGCAGAGACTGCTGTACTATACTGATGTTGGCTGGAGGGAACCAGCATGCACACTGCTGAGGAGAGCTGGCGGATTAGGGTTGGACCGGCAGCTGTTCCTCGTGAAGCTGTAGAGGCTGAGTACAGCAGGTCTCTCTGATTTTTACTCTGGAGTGCTGAGGGCCTGGCAGCTGCTAAGTCCCATATGAGAAGGGGTGTGGAGCCTGGGCTGTGGGTGTGGGAGGAGCCTATCTTCCACAACCCAGCCATCCCTTTGAGATCGGTTCAGTCGGCCACCCTGCAGAGGCAACTTATGGCAGTGGGCTTACTAAGGCTGGATGACCAGCGACTGTTGGGAGAGGAGGGGTGGAAAACCCCAGAAGTCCTGGCACAACAAACAGGAATAACGTCTCTTAGGCTGCTGGAGAGATTCCTGGAGGAGGTCCAGGAGGCCCTGTCTGAGCCGGTAAGGAGGGTCCAGGAGGCACTGTCTGAGCCGGTAAGGAGGGTGTTTGAGCGGCCAAAGGGGGAGGGGCCACCAATATTTCTGCCACTGCAGCTGACGGCAGAGACTGGGGACTGGCAAGGGGGTCTGTTAGATTTTCACACTCTGAGCCCGGGGGAGTTTGAAGGGGTGGGAGGTAAAGCCTTCTACAACCTCTGCATTAAGGTGAGGAACATTAGGAGCCTAACAAGTGAAGGCACATCAGTGGCAGGGGATATGTGGGGAGGAGAGTATGGTGGGTTTTTAGATGGAGGTCAGGGGAGGGTTCTACATGTAGCCTTGGCCACTAACAGCTGGTTGGCACGGGTTGAACCAGGAGTCGGGCAGGGGGGTCCTTTCTGTGTTATGAGAGAAACTGTGATTCATGTGTATTCTGTGTGCACCAGGTTAATGACATTAATGTCTCTGTTGGAATGTCTGTGCGAGAGGTTGGGGATGGTTTTTACTGTTGGGATGTTTTATAATGGGTACAGGTATTCAAATATGGAAAAGGCCAAATGTGTTTTGTTGAATTTTCTGTGTGCTCAGGCAAAGTTGTCTATTTGGCTAACGAGGAGGAACGGGGTCAAAGGTGAGGGGATAACAGACTCTTTACTATTATTTAATGGGATGGTCTCTGTGCCCTTAGAGTGGGGGGATAACAGACTCTTTACTATTATTTAATGGGATGGTCTCTGTGCCCTTAGGTGAGGGGATAACAGACTCTTTACTATTATTTAATGGGATGGTCTCTGTGCCCTTAGGGTGGGGGGATAACAGACTCTTTACTATTATTTAATGGGATGGTCTCTGTGCCCTTAGGGTGAGGGGATAACAGACTCTTTACTATTATTTAATGGGATGGTCTCTGCGCACCTTAGGGTGGGGGGGTAACAGACTCTTTACTATTATTTAATGGGATGGTCTCTGTGCCCTTAGGGTGGGGGGGTAACAGACTCTTTACTATTATTTAATGGGATGGTCTCTGCGCACCTTAGGGTGGGGGGGTAACAGACTCTTTACTATTATTTAATGGGATGGTCTCTGCGCACCTTAGGGTAGAATTTGAGTTCTATAGAATGATAAAAAGTGTGGAGATGTTTCAGGAGATATGGTGTGTTGGGGGGCCTGTCTGTATAGCTGGGGAAGATGTTTCAGGAGATATGGTGTGTTGGGGGGGGGTGTCTGTATAGCTGGGGAAGATGTTTTGGATATACAGTTGTAGAAATGGCGAGGTTTTGGTTATTGAGATGTTGTTTTGTATCGTGTGGTAGAGGGAAAGGTGAGTATGGTACATGTATACAGTACAGGATATATTTTGGTGTTTTTTAAGGGGGGTGGTGAGGTTTTAATGAAATGAGAATCTTTCTCTCTCTGCTGCATAATGTATACATTATACTGTATGTCCCATGTTCATTTCCTGTTCACCATACATGTTTGGCATGACAACGAGTTGTATAATGCTTACAAAAGGTCAAAGAAATGAATATCCTACTAATTCTATTTCTATGATAGAAGTGTTCTATATAGATTGGACGTCTCCACGGGAGGGGAGTGTTCTGCAACCAGGGGTGAAGGTGGTACTCACAGCTCTCGATCTCCAGTGTGCAGTTCTGTTCGTCCAGAGGATACCGCCTCAGATCCATCATACAGGCTGCTGTGGTTGTGATCCTACACACAACCACACACACAGGAAAAAAATGTTAGACTTCAGGTATAGGGAAGACTCCATATCAGCTTTAAAAAACAACAACAATCCATATTTTACCAGATAAACTGACTGAGAACACATTCCCATTCACATCAACGTCCAGGGGAATAGTTACAGGTGAGGGGGGAGCGAGCCAATGAGCAGTTGCCATACCAGGCGGTGATGCAGCCAGTCAGGATGCTCTCGATGGTGCTTCTCTATAACATTTTGAGGATCTGGGGACCCATGCCAAATCTTTTCAGTCAGGTGGGAAAGGGCAGTGTGGAGTGCACCCGGGAGGATGCTGTTGATGTGAGCCATGACCAGCCTTTCAAAGCACTTCCTGGCTACCGACGCGAGTGCTACAGGGCAGTATAAATTTAGGCAGGTTACCTTCGCTTCCTTGGGAGGCACAAGGACTATGGTGGTCTGCTTGAAACTGGTATTATAGACTCAGTCAGGAATAGGTTAAAAATGTCAGTGAAGACACTTGCCAGTTGGTCCGCGCATGCTTTGAGTACACGTCCTGGTAATCCATCTAGCCCCACGGCTTTGTGAATGTTGACTTGTTTAAATGTCTTGCTCACATCGGCTACCGAGAACGTTATCACACAGTCATCCAGAACAGCCGGGGCTCTCGTGCATGCTTCAGTGTTGCTTGCCTCGAAATGAGCATAAAAGGCATTTAGCTCGTCTGGTAGGCTCGCGTCACTGGGCAGCTCGTGTCTGGATTTCCCTTTGTAGTCCGTAATAGTTTAAGCCCCGCCACATCCGACGAGCATCAAAGCCGGTGTAGTAGGATTCAATCTTAATCCGGTATTGATGCTTTGCTTGTTTGATGGTTCGTCTGAGGGCATAACGGGATTTCTTATAAGCATCCGGATTAGTGTCCCAGTCCTTGAAAGCGGCAGCTCTAGCCTTTAGCTCAATGCGGATGTTGCCTGTAATCCATGGCTTCTGGTTGGGATATGTACGTACGGTCACTGTGGGGATGACGTTGTCGATGCACTTATTGATGAAGCCGATGACTGAGGTGGTATACTCCTGAATGCAATTGGATGAATCCCAGAACATATTCCAGTCTGTGCTAGCAAAACAGTCCTGTAGTGTAGCGAATCACCGGTACTTCCTACTTTAGTTTTTGCTTGTAAGCATGAATCAGGAGGATAGAATTATGGTCAGATTTGCTAAATTTAGGGCGGGTGTGTGTGTGTCACATGCAGCTGGTGATTGTGTCCAGTAAAAGATAGACAACACTACTCTCATAGTCTTCATGGAAGAATAACATTGTGATTGATATCAAATATGATAGGATCAGGAACACCCTTTGGCAAGTAATCATTTCCAAATGAACAATGGTTGAGTAGAGATCAATGATTTGTAGAATCTTTGACTTTTCCCCAACAGGCAAAAAGTAATTATACCGTTGTTTGTGACGTTATGGTCAGGTTGTATGCTGGTTGTCATTATGATGTTGTTTGTGACATTATGGTCAGGTTCTATACGGGTTGTCATTAAGACGCTATGACCAGGTTGTATGCTGGTTGTCATTATGATGTTGTTTGTGATGTTATCTTCAGGTTGTATGCTGGTTGTCATTAAGACGTTATGGCCAGGTTGTATACTGGTTGTCATTATGATGTTATTTGTGACGTTATGGTCAGGTTGTATACTGGTTGTGATTATGACGTTTGTGACGTTATGGTCAAATTGTATACTGGTTGTCATTATGACGTTGTTTGTGACGTTATGGTCAGGTTGTATACTGGTTGTCATTATGACGTTGTTTGTGACGTTATGGTCAGGTTGTATACTGGTTGTCATTATGACGTTGTTTGTGACGTTATGGTCAGGTTGTATGCTGGTTGTCATTATGACGTTGTTTGTGACGTTATGGTCAGGATGTATACTGGTTGTAAAATAACTTTATTTTGTACATACTTTTAGTGACCTGAAATAGGTGATTGTAACCTAAATCTGACAACAAATCATTGTTTTCCATTCCACCATAAGTACAAACTGATCTAGAAGAGTGGACATGTGTTTCATAATTAAACAGCACAAGTTCGTTTGAAATATTTGCAAAAAATACCCAGGCACTCAGGTCCCTTGGGTCTCACTGAAGACAAGTTTGGGGAATTACATTTTTCAGACATAGAAACATTCAACATTCTCCCTGCCTTCCTGCCTGCCTCCCTCTCTGCCTCCCTCCCTCCCTTCCCTCCCTCCATTGTCATTGTTCTCTATTATGTAACAAGCCAGTGAGCAGGCAGGGAGGGAGGCAGGGAGGGAGGGAGGCAGGGAGGCAGGGAGGAAGGTAGGGAGGGAGGAAGGTAGGGAGGGAGGCAGGAAGGCAGGGAGGGAGGCAGGGAGGAAGGGATGCAGGGAGGAAGGGAGGGAGGCAGGGAGGCAGGAAGGCAGGGAGGGAGGCAGGGAGGAAGGGAGGCAGGGAGGAAGGGAGGGAGGCAGGGAGGCAGGAAGGCAGGGAGAGAGGCAGGGAGAGAGGCAGGGAGGGAGGGGGAGGGAGGCAGGGAGGAAGGCAGGGAGGGAGGAAGGCAGAGCGAGAGGAACCAAAGTGCCCCGGAGTATTATCAGAGGAGTCCTATGGATGGATGTCCTAGTTTACCCCTCTCTCTGCCTGCCGTGGCTATCACTAACTCACCATGCTATGCCTGGTACTTGCCAAAGGGTCCACCCAGCCCTTCAGCCACCCAGCCACCCAGCCCTTCAGCCCTTCAGCCACCCAGCCCTTCAGCCACCCAGCCCTTCAGCCACCCAGCCCTTCAGCCCTTCAGCCACCCAGCCTTTCAGCCCTTCAGCCACCCAGCCCTTCAGCCACCCAGCCACCCAGCCTTTCAGCCACCCAGCCCTTCAGCCAC
>NC_088401.1:82049777-82119777 GCF_034236695.1 Oncorhynchus nerka | reverse complement strand
AGGTGACTAGAAGGAGGGGGAACGGAGTACGGATGCTGTAGCTAGGTGACTAGAAGGAGGGGGAACAGAGTATGGATGCTGTAGATCTGTAGCTAGGTAACCAGAAGGAGGAGGAACAGAGTATGGATGCTGTAGCTAGGTGACTAGAAGGAGGGGGAACAGAGTATGGATGCTGTAGCTAGGTGACTAGAAGGAGGGGAAACAGAGTATGGATGCTGTAGATCTGTAGCTAGGTAACCAGAAGGAGGGGGAACAGAGTATGGATGCTGTAGATCTGTAGCTAGGTAACCAGAAGGAGGGGGAACAGAGTATGGATGCTGTAGATCTGTAGCTAGGTAACCAGATGGAGGGGGAACAGAGTATGGATGCTGTAGATCTGTAGCTAGGTAACCAGAAGGAGGGGGAACAGAGTATGGATGCTGTAGCTAGGTGACTAGAAGGAGGGGGAACAGAGTATGGATGCTGTAGATCTGTAGCTAGGTAACCAGAAGGAGGGGGAACGGAGTATGGATGCTGTAGCTAGGTGACTAGAAGGAGGGGAAACAGAGTATGGATGCTGTAGATCTGTAGCTAGGTAACCAGAAGGAGGGGGAACAGAGTATGGATGCTGTAGATCTGTAGCTAGGTAACCAGAAGGAGGGGGAACAGAGTATGGATGCTGTAGATCTGTAGCTAGGTAACCAGAAGGAGGGGGAACGGAGTATGGATGCTGTAGCTAGGTGACTAGAAGGAGGGGGAACGGAGTATGGATGCTGTAGCTAGGTGACTAGAAGGAGGGGGAACAGAGTATGGATGCTGTAGATCTGTAGCTAGGTAACCAGAAGGAGGGGGAACAGAGTATGGATGCTCTAGATCTGTAGCTAGGTAACCAGAAGGAGGGGGAACAGAGTATGGATGCTGTAGATCTGTAGCTAGGTAACCAGAAGGAGGGGGAACAGAGTATGGATGCTGTAGATCTGTAGCTAGGTAACCAGAAGGAGGGGGAACAGAGTATGGATGCTGTAGATCTGTAGCTAGGTGACTAGAAGGAGGGGGAACAGAGTATGGATGCTGTAGATCTGTAGCTAGGTGACTAGAAGGAGGGGGACAGAGTATGGATGCTGTAGATCTGTAGCTAGGTGACCAGAAGGAGGGGGAACAGAGTATGGATGCTGTATATCTGTAGCTAGGTGACTAGAAGGAGGGGGAACGGAGTATGGATGCTGTAGATCTGTAGCTAGGTGACTAGAAGGAGGGGGAACAGAGTATGGATGCTGTAGATCTGTAGCTAGGTGACTAGAAGGAGGAGGAACAGAGTATGGATGCTGTAGCTAGGTGACCAGAAGGAGGGAAACAGAGTATGGATGCTGTAGATCTGTAGCTAGGTGACCAGAAGGAGGGGGAACAGAGTATGGATGCTGTAGATCTGTAGCTAGGTAACCAGAAGGAGGGGGAACAGAGTATGGATGCTGTAGATCTGTAGCTAGGAGAGAGGGGAGGAGGGTAGTGGAGGGACGAGGAGAGGATGAGAGGAGAGGGAGGAGAACTCTTCTAGAAGGAGGGGGAACAGAGTATGGATGCTGTAGCTAGGTGACTAGAAGGAGGGGGAACGGAGTATGGATGCTGTAGCTAGGTGACTAGAAGGAGGGGGAACAGAGTATGGATGCTGTAGATCTGTAGCTAGGTAACCAGAAGGAGGGGGAACAGAGTATGGATGCTGTAGCTAGGTGACTAGAAGGAGGGGGAACAGAGTATGGATGCTGTAGATCTGTAGCTAGGTGACCATCTCTCTGGTTCTCTCCTTCTCATCTGTCATGCCTACTCAGAGAGAGAGAGAGAGAGAGAGAGAGAGAGAGAGAGAGACTTTTTAATGAAACTGTTCTGTTCATATATCGACAGGAACAAGTAAGGTTATTTTTATCCATCTCTCACTATCATGATTTCTATTGAACTGGGCAGCCCATCTCTCCTGCTACTGACAAAAGACCAGGGCTGAATGTCTCCATAGCACAGAGATAAATCCTGTCCTTTCACAAAAAGAGCTAGATATAAGCAGTGACTCTTATATGGTTTTCAACAACAGTGAATAAATGTGTCCCTTAATATGTCCATTGAAATCTTGAAAATAAATGTATGATATGCAGTGGCCAGTATCTTTAACTGGTAACAACTAAATGTCTGTGTGTCTTACAGTCTGTAGTACAATGTGTTACTGAAGACTGTCTCCCGTAGGCTAGCCATCTTCTACACACACACACACACACACACACACACACACACACACACACACACACACACATCCTCCCTGCTGTTCTAACCAGCCTGTTCTACCAGCCGTCTCTACAGCACATCTACAGGTACACACACACTCACACTCACACTCACACACTGCTCTGAGCATTCTGGCATCTGGTCCTGCTGACTGGGTGTCTGGACTTACTAACATCAAATAACAGACTGACTGAGAAAGAGAGGGGAGGAGGGTAGTGGAGGGACGAGGAGAGGATGAGAGAAGAGGGAGGAGAACTCTTCTCCTATATCTGGAACTGGAGGTGTTCTAAACTCTTCTCCTATATCTGGAACTGGAGGTGTTCTAAACTCTTCTCCTATATCTGGAACTGGAGGTGTTCTAAACTCTTCTCCTATAACTGTAACTGGAGGTGTTCTAAACTCTTCTCCTATATCTGGAACTGGAGGTGTTCTAAACTCTTCTCCTATAACTGTAACTGGAGGTGTTCTAAACTCTTCTCCTATATCTGGAACTGGAGGTGTTCTAAACTCTTCTCCTATATCTGGAACTGGAGGTGTTCTAAACTCTTCTCCTATAACTGTAACTGGAGGTGTTCTAAACTCTTCTCCTATATCTGGAACTGGAGGTGTTCTAAACTCTTCTCCTATATCTGTAACTGGAGGTGTTCTAAACTCTTCTCCTATATCTGGAACTGGAGGTGTTCTAAACTCTTCTCCTATATCTGGAACTGGAGGTGTTCTAAACTCTTCTCCTATAACTGTAACTGGAGGTGTTCTAAACTCTTCTCCTATATCTGGAACTGGAGGTGTTCTAAACTCTTCTCCTATATCTGGAACTGGAGGTGTTCTAAACTCTTCTCCTATAACTGTAACTGGAGGTGTTCTATACTCTTCTCCTATATCTGGAACTGGAGGTGTTCTAAACTCTTCTCCTATATCTGGAACTGGAGGTGTTCTAAACTCTTTTCCTATATCTGGAACTGGAGGTGTTCTAAACTCTTCTCCTATATCTGGAACTGGAGGTGTTCTAAACTCTTCTCCTATATCTGGAACTGGAGGTGTTCTAAACTCTTCTCCTATATCTGTAACTGGAGGTGTTCTAAACTCTTCTCCTATATCTGGAACTGGAGGTGTTCTAAACTCTTCTCCTATATCTGTAACTGGAGGTGTTCTAAACTCTTCTCCTATATCTGGAACTGGAGGTGTTCTAAACTCTTCTCCTATATCTGGAACTGGAGGTGTTCTAAACTCTTCTCCTATATCTGGAACTGGAGGTGTTCTAAACCCTTCTCCTATATCTGTAACTGGAGGTGTTCTAAACTCTTCTCCTATATCTGTAACTGGAGGTGTTCTAAACTCTTCTCCTATATCTGGAACTGGAGGTGTTCTAAACTCTTCTCCTATATGTGGAACTGGAGGTGTTCTAAACTCTTCTCCTATATCTGTAACTGGAGGTGTTCTAAACGCTTCTCCTATATCTGTAACTGGAGGTGTTCTAAACTCTTCTCCTATATCTGTAACTGGAGGTGTTCTAAACTCTTCTCCTATATGTGGAACTGGAGGTGTTCTAAACTCTTCTCCTATATCTGGAACTGGAGGTGTTCTAAACTCTTCTCCTATATCTGGAACTGGAGGTGTTCTAAACTCTTCTCCTATATCTGGAACTGGAGGTGTTCTAAACTCTTCTCCTATATCTGGAACTGGAGGTGTTCTAAACTCTTCTCCTATATCTGGAACTGGAGGTGTTCTAAACTCTTCTCCTATATCTGGAACTGGAGGTGTTCTAAACTCTTCTCCTATAACTGTAACTGGAGGTGTTCTAAACTCTTCTCCTATATCTGGAACTGGAGGTGTTCTAAACTCTTCTCCTATAACTGTAACTGGAGGTGTTCTAAACTCTTCTCCTATATCTGGAACTGGAGGTGTTCTAAACGCTTCTCCTATATCTGGAACTGGAGGTGTTCTAAACTCTTCTCCTATAACTGTAACTGGAGGTGTTCTAAACTCTTTTCCTATATCTGGAACTGGAGGTGTTCTAAACTCATCTCCTATATCTGGAACTGGAGGTGTTCTAAACTCTTCTCCTATATCTGGAACTGGAGGTGTTCTAAACGCTTCTCCTATATCTGGAACTGGAGGTGTTCTAAACTCTTCTCCTATATCTGGAACTGGAGGTGTTCTAAACCCTTCTCCTATATCTGGAACTGGAGGTGTTCTAAACTCTTCTCCTATATCTGGAACTGGAGGTGTTCTAAACTCTTCTCCTATAACTGGAACTGGAGGTGTTCTAAACTCTTCTCCTATATCTGGAACTGGAGGTGTTCTAAACTATTCTCATATATCTGGAACTGGAGGTGTTCTAAACTCTTCTCCTATATCTGTAACTGGAGGTGTTCTAAACTCTTCTCCTATATCTGGAACTGGAGGTGTTCTAAACTCTTCTCCTATATCTGGAACTGGAGGTGTTCTAAACTCTTCTCCTATATCTGTAACTGGAGGTGTTCTAAACTCTTCTCCTATATCTGGAACTGGAGGTGTTCTAAACTCTTCTCCTATATCTGGAACTGGAGGTGTTCTAAACTCTTCTCCTATATCTGGAACTGGAGGTGTTCTAAACTCTTCTCCTATATCTGGAACTGGAGGTGTTCTAAACTCTTCTCCTATATCTGTAACTGGAGGTGTTCTAAACTCTTCTCCTATATCTGGAACTGGAGGTGTTCTAAACTCTTCTCCTATATCTGGAACTGGAGGTGTTCTAAACTCTTCTCCTATATCTGGAACTGGAGGTGTTCTAAACTCTTCTCCTATATCTGTAACTGGAGGTGTTCTAAACTCTTCTCCTATATCTGTAACTGGAGGTGTTCTAAACTCTTCTCATATATCTGGAACTGGAGGTGTTCTAAACTCTTCTCCTATATCTGGAATTGGAACTGGAGTTGTTTGCAAGCTAAAACCAAAGCTCTCTGATTCTAGTCCTACGCTCAAAGACACTACTGAGACGGTGAAGAGTTAGCATTTCCCATAAGACACTGTGATTCTTAGCCCTCATGCTAACACTAGCTGGGCATGTGCCACCGACAAAGATGAACAGCCTTGTGCACTGTGGTTTCTCCTGTTCCAAAAATATTATTTTCCTCACAACAATCGTATCCATGAACTTGTGACTTGTTGGGTTTTAATGAATACAGGTATCTGGTATGAGAAGGTCCATGAAATGATTTCCCAACTTCTTTAATACAAGTCACAGCCCAATCTGAAGTGTACCAGCAACATGGAGGTACGGCTGACTGAGTAGGATCATGAAATTAAATATAGTCACACACTGTTCCCAAGCTGGTGTGGGACCATTGAAACAGAGAACGAGTAGTGTACTTTCTTTTCATGGCAATAGAGCATGTTGTTTGTACTCTGCCACATCTTTTGAAGTTGTTAAATTGAACATGGACTCGTTGTGAATCAGAGCTGACAGCCACGGAATGGAGACTCCTGAGTGAGACTTTGGCCTCTGCACTCCTACCGCCAAATACTCATACTCTGTTTCAATGTTCCCATACAAGCTTCAGGACAGTTTGGGACTATTTGTCTTCCTTCTTTATGGCAAGGAATGTTCAGATTGGTGTTAGTGTGAAGTGTAGGCCAAGGAGGGGGTAGCTACTACCTAGGAATGTTCATCCCTTTACAGGCAGCACAACAGCACATTAAAGACCGTCCAGTGTGTGTGTGTTGTATGTTTGTATTGTTCTTTTACATTATTGATGAACATCTCTTATGAACGGCAATCTTCTCTGCAGCATCAGAGACTGAATATCTGAATCCTAAATGCCACCCTATTCCCTACATAGTACACTGCTCTGGTCGAAAGTAGTGTACTATATAAGGTTCTATCGGGCCCTAGTCAAAAATAGTGCACTACATAGGGACTAGGGTGGCATTTGGGACACAGACAACGTCACAAAGAGATGTTTTCAGGATGGACAGGACCTCCGCCATATAATCAAATACATTTCCTCCCTTTGTAGTCGTTCTACAGCTCTGTTCCATTATTGATCATAAACTGATCAGTTATTGATATTGAGACCATGAAAAGATAAAGCATCATCAGAGAACGTGAAAGGGTCTAGATTCCTAGGTGGACAGACTAGCTATGAGCCTGTGACATCCTTTACCCTCAATCAAATACATCTACTCTTTCTGTACACTACTGTTTCATTATTTAATGATAAAACACCAAAGTAACCAATCCAGACGTTCAGTATAGTATGTAGTGTGTAGACCCAGATGGTCAATAATGAGAAAACGTATCCATACTGAGGTAGACTGAAATTGGTGAGTATTGGTGTCTCTGAGGGTCTTTGGGCTGGTTTGCTAACTACCTCTCTCAAACAGTCAGAAAATCTGCTGTCTCAGCCACTGCCTGTCACCAAGGGAGTACCCCAAGGCTCGATCCTATGCCCCACGCTCTTCTCAATTTACATCAACAACATAGCTCAGGCAGTAGGAAGCTCTCTCATCCAATTATATGCAGATGATACAGTCTTGTACTCAGCTGGCCCCTTCCCGTATTTTGTGTTAAAATGCTCTACAACAAAGCTTTCTTGGTGTCCAACAAGCTTTCTCTACCCTCAACCTCGTTCTAAACACCCCCAAAACAAAGGTAATGAGGTTTGGAAAGAAGAATGCTCCTCTTCCCACAGGTATTATTACTACCTCTGAGGGTTTAGAGCTTGAGGTAGTCACCTCATACAAGTACTTGGGAGTATGGCTAGACGGTGCACTGTCCTTCTCTCAGCACATATCAAAGTTAAATCTAGACTTGGTTTCGTCTATCGTAATCGCTCCTCTTTCATCCTAGCTGCCAAACTAACCGTGATTCAGATGACCATCCTACCCATGCTAGATTACGGAAACATAATTTATAGATCGGCAGGTAAGGGTGCTCTCGAGCTGCTAGATGTTCTTTACCATTCAGCCATCAGATTTGCCACCAATGCTCCTTATAGGACACATCAATGTACTCTATACTCCTCTGTAAATTGGTAATCGCTCTATACTCATCGCAAGACCCGCTGGTTGATGCTTATTTATAAAACCCTCTTAGGCCTCACTCTTCCCTATCTGAGATATCTACTGCAGCCCTCATCCTTCACATACAACATCCATTCTGCCAGTCACATTCTGATAAAGGTCTCCAAAGCACACACATCCCTGGGTCGCTCCTCTTTTCAGTTTGCTGCAGCTAGCGATTTGAACGAGCTGCAACAAACACTCAAACTGGACAGTTTTATCTCAATCTCTTCATTCAAAGACTCAATCATGGACACTCTTACTGACAGTTGTGGCTGCTTTGCGTGATGTATTATTGTCTCTACCTTCTTGCCCTTTGTGCTGTTGTTTGTGCCCAATAATGTCTGTACCATGTTGTGCTACCATGTTGTTGTTATGTTGTGTTGCTACCATGCTGTGTTGTCATGTGTTGCTGCCTTGCTATGTTGTTGTCTTAGGTCTCTCTTTATGTAGTGTTGTGTTGTCTCTCTTGTCATGATGTGTGTTTTGTCCTGCCTCCTGCAGCCCCCATCACTGCAGGAGGCCTTTTGCCTTTTGGTAGGCCGTCATTGTAAATAAAAAAAAATGTTCTTAACTGACTTGCCTAGTTAAATAAAGGTTTGATAAAATAAATAAATAAATGAAAGAGGGGCATTCGACCTACTGGCTGAGAGAAACCAACACAGATATTGGTAACCATTGGTAACCATCAGAAGCGATGAAATCCCTTACCGGAGTCCATAGAGAACGGTGCCGTCCGGATGCAGTCGGATCATTCTGTTCTTGACCGTGACGCCGTGGACAAAGGACTTTTTATCGTTGAGGAAGTAGGTGTCGGGAACCCAGAGCGAGTCGGCTACCCTGTTATCCAACGTCAGGTTGAGGGCTATCTCAGAGTAGGACAGACGCTTGTCCCGCCAGGCCTGCTGGAAGTACATGGTCAACGTGTAGTCCTGGAAGAGAGGGGGAGAAAAGAGACGAGTCAGTAAACGAGTGGAGAGAGGGATAGATGGGATAGGTATCTGAAACTACATGGTCAACGTGTAGTCCTGGAAGAGAGGGGGAGGAAAGAGAAGAGTCAGTAAACGAGTGGAGAGAGGGATAGATGGGATAGGTAGCTGAAACTACATGGTCAACGTGTAGTCCTGGAAGAGAGGGGGAGAGAAAGAGAAGAGTCAGTAAACGAGTGGAGAGAGGGATAGATGGGATAGGTAGCTGAAACTACATGGTCAACGTGTAGTCCTGGAAGAGAGGGGGAGGAAAGAGACGAGTCCGTAAACGAGTGGAGAGAGGGATAGATGGTATAGGTAGCTGAAACTACATGGTCAACGTGTAGTCCTGGAAGAGAGGGGGAGGAAAGAGAAGAGTCAGTAAACGAGTGGAGAGAGGGATAGATGGGATAGGTAGCTGAAACTACATGGTCAACGTGTAGTCCTGGAAGAGAGGGGGAGGAAAGAGAAGATTCAGTAAACGAGTGGAGAGAGGGATAGATGGGATAGGTAGCTGAAACTACATGGTCAACGTGTAGTCCTGGAAGAGAGGGGGAGGAAAGAGACAAGTCAGTAAACGAGTGGAGAGAGGGATAGATGGGATAGGTAGCTGAAACTACATGGTCAACGTGTAGTCCTGGAAGAGAGGGGGAGGAAAGAGACGAGTCAGTAAACGAGTGGAGAGAGGGATAGGTGGGATAGGTAGCTGAAACTACATGTCAACGTGTAGTCCTGGAAGAGAGGGGGAGGAAAGAGAAGAGTCAGTAAACGAGTGGAGAGAGGGATAGATGGGATAGGTAGCTGAAACTACATGGTCAACGTGTAGTCCTGGAAGAGAGGGGGAGGAAAGAGACGAGTCCGTAAACGAGTGGAGAGAGGGATAGATGGTATAGGTAGCTGAAACTACATGGTCAACGTGTAGTCCTGGAAGAGAGGGGGAGGAAAGAGAAGAGTCAGTAAACGAGTGGAGAGAGGGATAGATGGGATAGGTAGCTGAAACTACATGGTCAACGTGTAGTCCTGGAAGAGAGGGGGAGGAAAGAGAAGATTCAGTAAACGAGTGGAGAGAGGGATAGATGGGATAGGTAGCTGAAACTACATGGTCAACGTGTAGTCCTGGAAGAGAGGGGGAGGAAAGAGACAAGTCAGTAAACGAGTGGAGAGAGGGATAGATGGGATAGGTAGCTGAAACTACATGGTCAACGTGTAGTCCTGGAAGAGAGGGGGAGGAAAGAGACGAGTCAGTAAACGAGTGGAGAGAGGGATAGGTGGGATAGGTAGCTGAAACTACATGTCAACGTGTAGTCCTGGAAGAGAGGGGGAGGAAAGAGAAGATTCAGTAAACGAGTGGAGAGAGGGATAGGTGGGATAGGTAGCTGAAACTACATGGTCAACGTGTAGTCCTGGAAGAGAGGGGGAGGAAAGAGAAGAGTCAGTAAACGAGTGGAGAGAGGGATAGATGGGATAGGTAGCTGAAACTACATGGTCAACGTGTAGTCCTGGAAGAGAGGGGGAGGAAAGAGAAGAGTCAGTAAACGAGTGGAGAGAGGGATAGATGGGATAGGTAGCTGAAACTACATGTCAACGTGTAGTCCTGGAAGAGAGGGGGAGGAAAGAGAAGAGTCAGTAAACGAGTGGAGAGAGGGATAGGTGGGATAGGTAGCTGAAACTACATGGTCAACGTGTAGTCCTGGAAGAGAGGGGGAGGAAAGAGAAGAGTCAGTAAACGAGTGGAGAGAGGGATAGATGGGATAGGTAGCTGAAACTACATGGTCAACGTGTAATCCTGGAAGAGAGGGGGAGGAAAGAGAAGAGTCAGTAAACGAGTGGAGAGAGGGATAGGTGGGATAGGTAGCTGAAACTACATGGTCAACGTGTAGTGCTGGAAGAGAGGGGGAGGAAAGAGAAGAGTCAGTAAACGAGTGGAGAGAGCGATAGATGGGATAGGTAGCTGAAACTACATGGTCAACGTGTAGTCCTGGAAGAGAGGGGGAGGAAAGAGACGAGTCAGTAAACGAGTGGAGAGAGGGATAGATGGGATAGGTAGCTGAAACTACATGTCAACGTGTAGTCCCGGAGGAGGAGAAAAGTGGATAAACCTACTGGACTGTACATCTTATAACACAACATTCTGAGATAGATCGAAAGAGGGAATGAATGAATGAACGCTGCCTGCGAAGTTCATGTCTTGAATTAGCAACAATAATCTCATCCCTTTAAATATGCAGCCCGTTAAACTGAGAGATCATTTGCACAGACATCATCCCACACATCTATACAGATACATAGATATCTATACAGATACATAGATATCTATACAGATACATAGATACTGTACAGATACATAGATATCTATACAGATACATAGATACTGTACAGATACATAGATATCTATACAGATACATAGATACTGTGCATCACACTACAGGCTTCACAAAGTGACAGGCAGAACAACAGCACATACAATTCATAAAAGTCACGCAGTCGACTAACAAATCAGAATTTGTGTAGTACTGTACTAGATTACTTCATGCAGGCTACTCTGTGTGAATGTGACTTTTTGAGGGGATAAAGAACTTTAAAAATACAGAAAGTGTCATGTCTAATGCGTTTTGACACAGTGGACTAATGAATAACAAAATATGGTTTTTGAATGGTATTTTCCTTTAATTAACATACAGTGTAGTTCAGTGGTCACCAACCGGTTGATCAGAATTGATTGGTCGATCTTCAAGGCATTCCAAGTCGATCACCAAACATTTCTGTAGAAAAGCAGACAATAAAAGCTTGGGAGCGTAAGCTTTTATCGTATTTATTTATTTATTTATTTGTGATGCGCTGTTGCCGGTAGCTGTGTAACGGATGTGAAACGGCTAGATTAGTTAGCTGTGGTGCGCGCTAAATAGCGTTTCAATCGGTGACGTCACTTGCACGTAGTGGTTCCCCTTGCTCTGCAAGGGCCGCGGCTTTTGTGGAGCGACGGGTAACGATGCTTCGTGGGTGTCAGTTCTTGATGTGTGCAGAGGGTCTCTGGTTCGCGCCCGGGTATGGTCTAAAGTTATACTGTTACAGCTGCACTTCATTCACAAGCCCTGCACACTGTGTAGGCTAAGGGTTCCCATTTGGAACTATTTGTCTGGAAAATCAAACTCTCCTACCCGGCAGACCGGGAGATCTGTGGTTAAATCGAGTGCACCTAGTGTGCTAGCCAATCGGATAGCTCAGATCACAGTTCCCGCAGCAAAGTGTGATACTAGCCTACGTGAGATTTCATAACTTTTAAAACCATGACCAGACTGTCAAAGAATACAGCAAAGAGCAGCTGTTTTTAAAAGTGAGTTCAAGTCTACGTTTTTATTCAGCACTGTCAACACTGTTTTTATTCAGCTCTATTACAAAACATAAAACGCGCTTCTCCCTACTTCCACTTGGGCTGCAATTTGTAGCCAAGTGTATTGATAGCCAGTCCTGCAATGTTATTATTATTAGCAGCTCATCGTGTCTATTTTAATATCAAGGAGTAGTTCACTTTCTCTGGTCACAGGAACAACGTGAATTTGTGCATGAGGCAGATGCAGTGCGACTCCAGTTTCGCCATCAGGCGGAAGACTGTGTCCCCTCTCTCTAGTCAGTGTCACCGGAGGAAAGGAAGGAGAGAGCAGGGACCGGTGAGAGTCGGACCCTCTGCTGCGCTCCCCCTCCCTCCCTCCCTCCGCTGAGACTAATGACGTGTTCAAAACAACTGGGAACTCCGACTGGGAAAACTAGTTTTGAACGTTCATCCTGCTTCGGAATTCCAAGTCAGAAACTCGGGCATCTTTCTACGGCTCCGACTTTACGACCTGAAGATCGCTGATATCATGATTTGACCTCTGTTTGTGTTTTTCAAGTTCACAGTTGTGTTGAAACCACCTTGACCGTAAGATGCAGGTACCATCCAGTAAAATAAATAAAAAAATGCGAATTATTTACAAATGATTTCAATTCATGCTCAGCTGTTTCTCTCAACTGATCTATTTAGTTATCAAAGCTCGAGTTTTTAAGTATAATATGGTCTGAGATTAACACTACTGGCAGGCCAAGCATATAACCAATATGCTCTGATTGTGTATCAGGCCCACTGCACAAACCTCATTCCTACAGAGCTGCTTTTATTAGGTTAAATCTGAGCTGTAGATCTCAGCTTGCTTGGTGACAGTCTAGCTGAACAGCAGAAGGTTGAGTGGTATTTTCCTTCACCATACAGTCTAACTGAACAGCAGAAGGTCATCTACATGGTATGGTTGGTGTAGAACAGTCTACTGGCCTCTACTGGCCTATAACTGACCTCCACTGACCTCTACTGGCCTATAACTGACCTCTACTGGCCTATAACTGACCTCTACTGGCATATAACTGACCTCCACTGGCCTATAACTGACCTCTACTGGCCTATAACTGACCTCTACTGGCCTATAACTGACCTCTACTGGCCTATAACTGACTGGCCTATAACTGACCTATAACTGACCTCTACTGGAATATAACTGACCTCTACTGGAATATAACTGACCTCGACTGGCCTATAACTGACCTTTACTGGCCTATAATTGACCTCTACAGGTCTATAATTGACCTCTACTGGCTTATAATTTACCTCTAACTGACCTATAACTGACCTCTACTGGCCTATAACTGACCTCTACTGGCCTCTACTGGCCTATAACTGGCCTCTACTGGCCTATAACTGACCTCTACTGACGTCTACTGGCCTATAACTGACCTCTACTGGCCTATAACTGACCTCTACTGGCCTATAACTGACCTCTACTGACGTCTACTGGCCTATAACTGGCCTATAACTGACCTCTACTGGCCTATAACTGACCTCTACTGGCCTATAACTGACCTCTAACTGACCTCTACTGGCCTATAACTGACCTCTACTGGCCTATAGCTGACCTCTACTGGCCTATAACTGACCTCTACTGGCCTATAACTGACCTCTACTGGCCTATAACTGACTGGCCTATAACTGACCTCTAACTGACCTCTACTGGCCTATAACTGACCTCTACTGGCCTATAACTGACCTCTAACTGACCTCTACTGGCCTATAACTGACCTTTAACTGACCTCTACTGGCCTATAACTGATCTCTACTGGCCTATAACTGACTTCTACTGGCCTATAACTGGCCTCTACTGACCTATAACTGACCTCTACTGGAATATAACTGACCTCTACTGGAATATAACTGACCTCGACTGGCCTATAACTGACCTTTACTGGCCTATAATTGACCTCTACTGGCCTATAATTGACCTCTACTGGCTTATAATTTACCTCTAACTGACCTATAACTGACCTCTACTGGCCTATAACTGACCTGTACTGGCCTCTACTGGCCTATAACTGACCTCTACTGGCCTATAACTGACCTCTACTGGCCTATAACTGACCTCTACTGGCCTATAACTGACCTCTACTGACCTCTACTGGCCTATAACTGACCTCTAACTGACCTCTACTGGCCTATAACTGACCTCTACTGGCCTATAGCTGATCTCTACTGGCCTATAACTGACCTCTACTGGCCTATAACTGACCTCTACTGGCCTATAACTGACTGGCCTATAACTGACCTCTAACTGACCTCTACTGGCCTATAACTGACGTCTACTGAACCACACAGGACTATGAACTGAACCACACAGGACTAACTGACCTCTACGAACTGAGTCACACAGGACTGTAACTGACCTCTATTGACCTGAACCACACAGGACTGTAACTGACCTCTATTGACCTGAACCACACAGGACTAACTGACCTCTAGGAACTGAACCACACAGGACTAACTGACCTCTACTGACCTGTAACTGACCTCTACGAACTGAGTCACACAGGACTAACTGACCTCTACGAACTGAACCACACAGGACTAACTGTACTCTACTGACCTATAACTGACCTCTACAAACTGAGTCACACAGGACTGTAACTGACCTCTACGAACTGAACCACACAGGACTAACTGACCTCTACGAACTGAGTCACACAGGACTAGCTGACCTCTACGAACTGAGTCACACAGGACTAGCTGACCTCTACGAACTGAGTCACACAGGACTAATTGAACTCTACGAACTGAACCACACAGGACTAACTGACCTCTACGAACTGAAACACACAGGACTAGCTGACCTCTACGAACTGAGTCACACAGGCCTGTAACTGACCTCTACTGACCTGTAACGGACCTCTACTGACCTGTAACTGACCTCTATGAACTGAGTCACACAGCCCTGTAACTGACCTCTACTGACCTGTAACGGACCTCTACTGACCTGTAACTGACCTCTACAGGCCTGTAACTGACCTCTACAGGCCTGTAACTGACCTCTACAGGCCTGTAACTGACCTCTGACCTGTAACTGACCTCTACAGGCCTGTAACTGACCTCTACAGGCCTGTAACTGACCTCTGAGCTGTAACTGACCTCTACAGGCATGTAACTGACCTCTGACCTGTAACTGACCTCTGACCTGTAACTGACCTGTAACTGACCTCTACAGGTCTCTAACTGACCTCTACTGACCTGTAACTGACCTCTACAGGTCTGTAACTGACCTCTACTGACCTGTAACTGACCTCAACTGACCTCTACTGGGGACAGTAGTGGTCGTGCTGACTGGGGTTAGGGGGTTGATACTCAGCCAACACTTCTCTCCACCTGGCTGACTTACTGGTCCCAAATGGCACCCTATTCCCTCGCACTTCGTTTGACCAAAGCCTAATGGCAGCCTATGGGCCCTGGTCAAAAGTAGTGCACTACATAGGGAATAGGTTGCCCTTTCAGAAGCAGCCACTGACGGGGGCAACAACCTGAGGGTTAATTCCTCAGCTGTCTCAGCTGGCTGGCCCATGATGAAAATATACTGCTTCCACTCCGATGGAGACAGTCCATGGTTTATGAGGACAATACCTCTCTCCCTTTAGTCCATCCATCCATCTCTCACTCTATCCATCACTCTCTCATGCTTCCCTACCCTTTACAGACCCAATAGAGTACACCAGCTGGGGCTCTCTCTCTCTCTCCTGTTTGTAAGCATTTACTACTGCAAACAGACACAGTACACAGCTTCCATTCCTGAAGTCAGTGTTTGCTGCTGGTTTCCCAGGTATGAATTGGTCACCATTGGGCATTGATGACTAGAGATGGCTGCCCCCCCCCCCCACTCTCCTACCGTTTACCAGTTCCCTATCGTACTCCATAAATAAAACCTAGGCAAACCTACACATGCTCACACTGCCAGTGAGACATAACATACGCATGTACATTACTGGACTTACTGTCTACACCTCTCTCAAAATACACCCACCCATCCATCCATCCACCCACCCATCCATCCACCCGCGCACCCACCCAACCAACAACCCACCCACCCACCCAACCAACAACCCACCCACCCACCCAACCAACAACCCACCCACCCAACCAACAACCCATCCAACCACCCACCCAGCCAACCAACAACCCACCCACAGTACAACCCAGCAGAGGGAACACCCAACCAACAACCCACCCACCCAACCACCCAACCAACAACCCACCCACCCACCCAACCAACAACCCACCCACCCAACAACCCACCCAACCAACAACTCACCCACCCATCCATCCACCCGCCCACCCAACCAACAACCCACCCAACCAACAACCCATCCACCCAACCAACAACCCACCCACCCATCCATCCATCCACCCGCCCACCCAACCAACAACCCACAACCCACCCACCCACCCAACCAACAACCCATCCAACTACCCACCCACCCACCCAACCAACCAACAACCCACCCACCCAACCAACAACCCACCCACCCATCCAACAACCCACCCACCCAACCAACAACCCACCCACCCAACAACAACCCACCCACCCAACCAACAACCAACCCACCCACCCACCCAACCAACAACCCACCCCCACCCAACCAACAACCCACCCACCCACCCAACCAACAACCCATCCAACCACCCACCCAACCAACAACCCACCCACAGTACAACCCAGCAGAGGAACACCCAACCAACAACCCAACCACCCAACCAACAACCCACCCAACCAACAACCCACCCACCCAACCAACAACCCACCCACCCATCCATCCACCCGCCCACCCACCCACCCAACCAACAACCCACCCACCCACCCACCCAACCAACAACCCACCCCCACCCAACCAACAACCCACCCACCCACCCAACCAACAACCCATCCAACCACCCACCCAACCAACAACCCACCCACAGTACAACCCAGCAGAGGGAACACCCAACCAACAACCCAACCACCCAACCAACAACCCACCCAACCAACAACCCACCCACCCAACCAACAACCCACCCACCCATCCATCCACCCGCCCACCCACCCACCCAACCAACAACCCACCCACCCACCCACCCAACCAACAACCCACCCCCACCCAACCAACAACCCACCCACCCACCCAACCAACAACCCACCCACCCACCCAACCAACAACCCATCCAACCACCCACCCACCCAACCAACCAACAACCCACCCAACCAACAACCCACCCACCCATCCAACAACCCACCCACCCAACAACAACCCACCCACCCAACCAACAACCAACCCACCCACCCACCCAACCAACAACCCACCCCCCACCCAACCAACAACCCACCCACCCACCCAACCAACAACCCATCCAACCACCCACCCAACCAACAACCCACCCACAGTACAACCCAGCAGAGGGAACACCCAACCAACAACCCAACCACCCAACCAACAACCCACCCAACCAACAACCCACCCACCCAACCAACAACCCACCCACCCATCCATCCACCCGCCCACCCACCCACCCAACCAACAACCCACCCACCCACCCACCCAACCAACAACCCACCCCCCACCCAACCAACAACCCACCCACCCACCCAACCAACAACCCATCCAACCACCCACCCAACCAACAACCCACCCACAGTACAACCCAGCAGAGGAACACCCAACCAACAACCCAACCACCCAACCAACAACCCACCCAACCAACAACCCACCCACCCACCCAACCAACAACCCACCCACCCACCCAACCAACAACCCATCCAACCACCCACCCAACCAACAACCCACCCACAGTACAACCCAGCAGAGGGAACACCCAACCAACAACCCACCCAACCCACCCACCCACCCAACCAACAACCCACCCACCCACCCACCCAACCAACAACCCATCCAACCACCCACCCACCCAACCAACAACCCACCCACAGTACAACCCAGCAGAGGAACACCCAACCAACAACCCATCCAGCCAACCAACAACCCACCCACCCACAGTACAACCCAGCAGAGGGAACACCCAACCAACAACCCACCCACCCACCCAACCAACAACTCACCCACCCACCCACCCAACCAACAACCCACCCACCCACCCACAGTACAACCCAGCAGAGGGAACACCCAACCAACAACCCACCCACCCACCCAACCAACAACCCACCCACCCACATACCCAACCAACAACCCACCCACCCACCCACCCACCCAACCAACAACCCATCCAGCCAACCAACAACCCACCCACCCACAGTACAACCCAGCAGAGGGAACACCCAACCAACAACCCATCCACCCATCCATCCACCTGCCCACCCACCCAACCAACAACCCACCCACCCACCCACCCACAGTACAACCCAGCAGAGGGAACACCCAACCAACAACCCACCCACCCATCCATCCATCCACCAGCCCACCCACCCACCCAACCAACACCCCACCCAACCAACAACCCACCCACCCATCCATCCACCTGCCCACCCACACAACCAACAACCCACCCACCCAACCAACAACCCATCCAGCCAACCAACAACCCAGCAGAGGGAACACCCAACCAACAACCCACCGACCCTACCCACCCAACCAACAACCCACCCACCCACCCAACCAACAACCCACCTACCACACCAACAACCCACCCACCCATCCATCCACCTGCCCACCCACCCAACCAACAACCCACCCAACCAACAACCCATCCAGCCAACCAACAACCCACCCACCACACCAACAACCCACCCACCCATCCATCCACCTGCCCACCCACCCAACCAACAACCCACCCAACCAACAACCCATCCAGCCAACCAACAACCCACCCATCCAGCCAACCAACAACCCATCCAGCCAACCAACAACCCATCCAGCCAACCAACAACCCACTCACCCAACCAACAACCCATCCAGCCAACCAACAACCCATCCAGCCAACCAACAACCCACCCATCCACCCACAGTACAACCCAGCAGAGGGAACACTGCAGTGTGGTATCATCATCTCTGTTACCGAGCAGATTGTAATAAAATGAAGTGAAAAACAGAACATAATACACATGAAGCCATTAAGCTTTTCTCTATTTTATATCTACAGCACTTATCATTTATCTCCTCTGGTTGTGTTTTACCAACCTGGTCTTTAATCCCTTGGGAGTCAAAATATCCTCAATATATTGATGTTTTGCACATTTAAAAAATGGCTCATAATTTGAGTCCTTTTACATTGAAGAGGATTCTTAAAGCAGCGAGACTAGAAGTGTGTCCCAAATTGCACTATACTCTTTCTCCACCAATCTTGAACGTCTCTCTCATTATCGGAGTGTTGATCAATTGTCTCCCTCTCACTCTCTCCGCCCCTCTGGGGAGTGTGAGCGGCACCTTAGGATCGAGTGTCTGTCACTCTTAGCACGTGTCCTAAA
This sequence comes from Oncorhynchus nerka, assembly GCF_034236695.1. Classification (NCBI taxonomy): domain Eukaryota; kingdom Metazoa; phylum Chordata; class Actinopteri; order Salmoniformes; family Salmonidae; genus Oncorhynchus; species Oncorhynchus nerka. Next base: position 82,100,723 of record NC_088401.1, on the reverse strand, counting down.
TGGGACCCTATTCCCTTTGTAGTGCACTACAGCCCTATGGGCCTGGGTCAATAGTAGTGCACTACAAAGGTAATAGGATGCCATTTGGGACGTAATCTTTCTCAGTGTCTCCTGCGGGAGGCTAGCAGTTATCTCCAATATACAGCTCTGTGTTCTACTGTCCACAGCTCTATGTTCTACTGTCCACAGCTCTATGTTCTACTGTCCTTACCTTTATTTAACTAGGCCAGTCAGTTAAGAACAAATTCTTATTTTCAATGACGGCCTAGGAACAGTGGGTTAACTGCCTGTTCAGGGGCAGAACGACAGATTTGTACCTTGTCAGCTCGGGGATTTGAACTTGCAACCTTTCGGTTACTAGTCCAACGCTCTAACCACTAGACTACCCTGCCGCTCCACAGCTCTATACTCTACTGTCCACAGCTCATGTTCTACTGTCCACAGCTCATGTTCTACTGTCCACAGCTCCATGTTCTACTGTCCACAGCTCTATACTCTACTGTCCACAGCTCCATGTTCTACTGTCCACAGCTCTATACTCTACTGTCCACAGCCCTATGTTCTACTGTCCACAGCTCTATACTCTACTGTCCACAGCTCTATGTTCTACTGTCCACAGCTCATGTGCTACTGTCCACAACTCTATGTTCTACTGTCTACAGCTCTATGTTCTACTGTCCACAGCTCTATGTTCTACTGTCCACAGCTCCATGTTCTACTGTCCACAGCTCCATGTTCTACTGTCCACAGCCCTATGTTCTACTGTCCACAGCTCTATACTCTACTGTCCACAGCTCATGTGCTACTGTCCACAACTCTATGTTCTACTGTCCACAGCTCTATGTTCTACTGTCCACAGCTCCATGTTCTACTGTCCACAGCTCCATGTTCTACTGTCCACAGCCCTATGTTCTACTGTCCACAGCTCTATGTTCTACTGTCCACAGCTCCATATTCTACTGTCCACAGCTCTATACTCTACTGTCCACAGCTCCATGTTCTACTGTCCACAGCTCTATACTCTACTGTCCACAGCTCATGTTCTACTGTCCACAGCTCTATACTCTCCTGTCCACAGCTCTATGTTCTCCTGTCCACACTGATGATACCGCTGGACTCTCACTGTAAATATACAGTCTTGGTTACTACAACTATAATGTCTTCTGTACAGTCTTCTGTCAAGTGAATTAAACAAAGTAAAGCCGATTGTACAGCAGAAGAAGCCCTATAAGCACATCCAATAGTAGCAGGATTGCATCTGATGGAGAGAATTGATCCCTTCAATATTCTGTTCTTACAATGACAGCAATAATCTCTCTCTCTCTCTCTCTCTCTCTCTCTCTCTCTCTCGCTCTCTCTCTCTCTCTCTCTCTCTCTCTCTCTCTCTCTCTCTCCCACTGTGATATTAGGGTTCATAATGAGCACTCAGACTCTCTCTCTCTCTCTCTCTCTCTCTCTCTCTCTCTCTCTCTCTCTCTCTCTCGCTCTCTCTCTCTCTCTCTCTCTCTCTCTCTCTCTCTCTCTCTCTCTCTCTCTCGCTCTCTCGCTCTCTCTCTCTCTCTCTCTCTCTCTCTCTCTCCACTGTGATATTAGTGGGTTCATAATGAGCACTGCAAAAATGTATATACAGTGCATTCGGGAAAGTATTCAGACCCCTTGACTTTTACCAAATTTTGTTACATTATAGCCTTATTCTAAAATGGATTCAATAACTAATGTTCCTCATCAATCTACACACATAATGACAAAGCAAAAACAGGTTTTTAGACATTTTTGCAAATGTATTAACATTTTAAAAAAACAGATACTTTATTTACATAATTATTCAAACCCTTTGCTATGAGACTCGAAATTGAGCTCAGGTGCATCCTGTTTCCTTTGACCATCCTTCAATTGATTGGACATGATTTGGAAAGGCACACACCTGTCCATATAAGGCCCCACAGTGCATGTCAGAGGAAAAACCAAGCCATGAGGTTGAAGGAATTGTCCTTAGAGCTCCGAGACAGGATTGTGTCGAGGCACAGATCTGGGGAAGGCTACCAAAAACATTCTGCAGCATTGAAGGTCCCCAAGAACATAGTGGCCTCCATCATTCTTAAATGGAAGAAGTTTGGAACCACCAAGACTCTTCCTGGAGCTGGTCACCCGGTCAAACTGAGCAATCGGGGGGAGAAGGACCTTGGTCAGGGAGGTGACCAAGAACCCGATGGTCACTGTGACAGAGCTCCAGAGTTCCTCTGTGGAGATGAGAGAACCTTCCAGAAGGACAACCATCTCTACAGCACTCCACCAGCATTCTTTGACATCAATGGAGCTCTGCTCAGAAACACACACACACACACACACAGCTAGTCCTTCACTACCTTAGTCTCAGGACCCAACTCTGTCAATATAGCAGATTCTGTATGGTACAGAACTGAACCACTCTGTCAGTTTGTGTGTTCCTCTCTTTAATCACTACAGAATCTCGCTTCCTAGTCCTGTGTGGTTAAAGCCTAGTGTTTATATCTGGGTTATATTATTGCTGTAATGTACATTTGCTTTAATTCCACCCCAGATTTAGATACATTTTGGAGCATTTCACATGTTATCATCATCACCCTCCCCTCCTCCCCCTCTCCTCTCCCCTCCTCTCCTCTCCCCTCCCCTCCTCTCCCCTCCTCTCCCCTCCTCTCCCCTCCTCTCCTCCTCCCCTCCTCTCTCCCCTCCTCTCCTCTCCTCTCCCTCCCTCCCTCCCTCTCCCCCCCCCTCCTCTCCCCTCCTCTCCCCTCCTCTCCTCTCCTCTCCCCTCCTCTCCCCTCCTCTCCTCTCCTCTCCCCTCCTCTCCCCTCCTCTCCCTCCCCTCCCCCCTCTCCTCCTCCCCTCCCCCCCTCCCCTCCCTCCCCTCCCCCCCCCTCCCCTCCCCTCCCCTCCCCTCCCCTCCCCTCCCCTCCTCTCCCTCCCTCCCCTCCTCTCCCCTCCCCTCTCCCTCCTCCTCCTCCCCCCTCCCCTCCCCCCTCCCCTCCCTCCCCTCCCCTCCTCCCCTCCCCTCCCCTCCCCTCCCCTCCTCTCCCTCCTCTCCTCCCCCTCCCCTCCTCTCCCCTCCTCCTCCTCTCCTCTCCCCTCCCCTCCTCTCCCCTCCTCTCCTCTGTCCTATATTCCAGTCACATAGGATATGGAGAGGTAGGAGAGGTTTGGTGGAAAGGAGAAGGACAGCTCAGCATCTATACAATCTTCACAACATGATGACCAGCCACAGAGAAATTGTCCAATCAGAGAGTGTGATCAGTCTCACACTACAATACGACCTTCATTACCCTTGTCACACATCCTTCACTAGAGCAGCATAAGCCCTGAGAGTACATTGATCACCACAGAGAGAGGGGGAGAGAGCTGGAGAGAGAGGGAGAGAGATGGGGGGGAGATGCAAAGAGAAGGGAGAGAGGGGGAGAGAGATGCAAAGAGAAGGGAGAGAAGGGGGAGAGAGATGAAGAGAGGGAGAAAGAGAGAGCGGGAGTGATAGGGGAGAGAGAGAAGTACAATGTATTGTAAAGATTGACACATTCTATAAAACATGACAGCATAGAATATATAAATGTGTTTAAACAAACAAGCTCCAATGCCTGTTGTTGAGACCATCAAGGTTGGTTGCACAGTGACACCGACCGTCCCATTCACACATATCCTTCCTTCCAAGCTAACAAAGAGAGAATGACAGGAAATACATGAGACTCAGCTTGTTATGAACACCATGCACCATTACCACCATAACCAGTACCACCATGTACCATTACCACCATGCACCATTTCCAGTACCACCATGTACCATTACCACCATGCACCATTTCCAGTACCACCATTGTCAGTACCACCATTACCAGTGCCACCATGTACAAGGTGTTGGAGTACCAGTATCACCATGTACCATTAGCACCATGTACCATTAGCGTCATGTACCAGCACCACCATGTACCAGTACCACCATGTACCATTATCATCATGTACCTCCATGTGCCAGTACCACCATGTACCATTAACACCATGTACCACCATGTTCCAGTACCGCCATGTACCATTATCACCATGTACCACCACGTGCCAGTACCACCATGTACCATTCTCACTGCCACCCCCATGCTTCATGTTTGGGATGGTGTTCTTCGGCATGCAAGCCTCCCCATGTCACGTCTGCTCCCGCTTTCCCCCCCCCTGGTTCTCGAGGGCGCCAGGTTGCCCTGCATCACGTCTCCTCGCTGCAGCGGGATCTACAGGTGTCTTGCCTAAGCCTGCTCGCCAGACTCTCACGCTCCGGCCGGTTCGTTGGGCTCCCACACCTCAGCCGGCTCGCCAGGCTCTCACGCTCCGGCCGGTTCGTTGGGCTCCCACACCTCAGCCGGCTTGCCAGGCTTGCTCAGCGCCCATGTCTCGGCCGGTTCACCCAGGTGGGACGCCGGGTGGCGCCCCTAGGAGGGGGAGGTACTGTCACGTCTGCTCCCGTTCTTCCCCCGTCTGGCGCTTGAGGACGCCAGGCTGCCCTGCATCACTCACTCCTATCATCTATTACGCACACCTGCCTCCCCTCGTCTGGCGCTTGAGGACGCCAGGCTGCCCTGCATCACTCACTCCTATCATCTATTACGCACACCTGCCTCCCCTCGTCTGGCGCTTGAGGACGCCGGGCTGCCCTGCATCACTCACTCCTATCATCTATTACGCACACCTGCCTCCCCTCGTCTGGCGCTTGAGGACGCCGGGCTGCCCTGCATCACTCACTCCTATCATCTATTACGCACACCTGCCTCCCCTCGTCTGGCGCTTGAGGACGCCGGGCTGCCCTGCATCACTCACTCCTATCATCTATTACGCACACCTGCCTCCCCTCGTCTGGCGCTTGAGGACGCCGGGCTGCCCTGCATCACTCACTCCTATCATCTATTACGCACACCTGCCTCCCCTCGTCTGGCGCTTGAGGACGCCGGGCTGCCCTGCATCACTCACTCCTATCATCTATTACGCACACCTGCCTCCCCTCGTCTGGCGCTTGAGGACGCCAGGCTGCCCTGCATCACTCACTCCTATCATCTATTACGCACACCTGCCTCCCCTCGTCTGGCGCTTGAGGACGCCGGGCTGCCCTGCATCACTCACTCCTATCATCTATTACGCACACCTGCCTCCCCGTCTGGCGCTTGAGGACGCCGGGCTGCCCTGAGGACGCCGGGCTGCCCTGCATCACTCACTCCTATCATCTATTACGCACACCTGCCTCCCCTCGTCTGGCGCTTGAGGACGCCGGGCTGCCCTGCATCACTCACTCCTATCATCTATTACGCACACCTGCCTCCCCTCGTCTGGCGCTTGAGGACGCCGGGCTGCCCTGCATCACTCACTCCTATCATCTATTACGCACACCTGCCTCCCCTCGTCTGGCGCTTGAGGACGCCGGGCTGCCCTGCATCACTCACTCCTATCATCTATTACGCACACCTGCCTCCCCTCGTCTGGCGCTTGAGGACGCCGGGCTGCCCTGCATCACTCACTCCTATCATCTATTACGCACACCTGCCTCCCCTCGTCACGCACATCAGCGATATTGGACTCACTCATCATCTGTTTATTACCTCCCCTATATTTGTCAGTTCCCCAGCTCTGTTCTTGCTGCTGCATTGATTGTCTTTTGTTTGTGTTACCAGTCTGCTGCCGCTGTTCCTGTCTCGTTCCATGTCCATTATTTATTCAATGTTTTACTCCCCGTACCTGCTTCGTATCTCCAGCGTCATTCCATGTGACACCACCTTTATCCTCCAAACATAACGATGGTCATTATGGCCAAACAGTTCTATTTTTGTTTCATCAGGCTTCTTCCTTGCTGAGCTTGCTTCTTTCAGGTTATGTGATATAGGACTCGTTTTACTGTGGATATAGATACTTTTGTACCTGTTTCCTCCAGCATCTTCACAAGGTCCTTTGCTGTTGTTCTGGGATTGATTTGCACTTTTCACACCAAAGTACGTTCATCTCTAGGAGGCAGAATGCGTCTCCTTCCTGAGCGGTATGATGGCTGCATGGTCCCATGGTGTTTATACTTGCATACTATTGTTTGTACAGATTAATATGATACCTTCAGGCGTTTGGAAATTTCTCCCAATGATGCACCAGACTTGTAGAGGTCTACATTTTTTTTTTTCGAGGTCTTGGCTGATTTCTTTTGATTTTGCCATGATGTCAAGCAAAGTGGCACTGAGTTTGAAGGTAGGCCTTGAAATACATCCACAGGTACACCTCCAATTGACTCAAATGATGTAAAATATCCTATCAGAAGTTTCTAAAGCCATGGCATCATTTTCTGGAATTTTCCGAGCTATTCAAAGGCACAGTCAACTTAGTGTATGTAAACTTCTGACCCACTGGAATTGTGATACAGTGAATTATAAGTGAAATAATCTGTCTCTAAACAATTGTTTGAAAATGTACTTGTGTCATGCACAAAGTAGATGTCCTAACAGACTTGCCAAAACTATAGTTTGTTAACAAGAAATTTGTGGAGTGATTGAAAAACGAGTTTTAATGACTCCAACCTAAGTGTATGTAAACTTCCGACTTCCACTGTATACAGCTGCCTTGAGTTAGAGGTATGTCTGGGCTGTGCTATGGGCATGGAGTAACCTAAACATTTGGTTTCTAGGGAAATTATAAATGAGTGTAAACTATAAAATATATCACGCTGGGGTCACCAATACGAAAATATATACATGCACTGTTGCTTTGGATAAAAGCCTCTACAAAATGTCAAAATATTATATTATATTTAATATAGTATTATATTTAAATGATCTACTACCGTTATAACATAAATGGATCTAGATAAAAACTAGTTCAGTATAGAATAATTTCAGTAACATTATAAATGAACCAATACAATGGATAGAAAACGATAGCAATAAAATTATAATCAATCAATGATGTGTTCAGTGACCCCTAATCTCAGGTCAACCTATGACTCACACTAAGGGTCCCAGTTACAAGGCTCCCTCTCCTCTCATCCCCTCTCCTCTTCTTCTCCTCTCCTCCCCTCTCCTCTTCTTCTCTCCTCTCCTCCCCTCATCTTCCTCTTCTTCTCCTCTCCTCTTCTTCCCCTCTCCTCTTATTTTCCTCTCCTCTTCTTCCCCTCTCTTCTCCTCTTCTTCCCCTCTCCTCTTCTTCCTTTCTCCTCAACTCTTCTTTGCCATTCCTCTCCTCTTCTCTCCTTGGTTGTATCACCAGTGGGAGAACTGGATAGATTTCCACTACAGCCCTATTACTTTCACCTGTCATATCCTGTTCTGTCCTGTCATATCCTGTCCTGTCATGTCATATCCTGTCATGTCTTCTCTTCTCCCCCTTTTATTATATATATTTTTTCACCTTCATTTAGCCAGGGAAATCCTTTATTTAACCAGGGAAATCCTTCATTTAGCCAGGGAAATCCTTCATTTAGCCAGGGAAATCCTTCATTTAGCCAGGGAAGCACTTTATTTAACCAGGGAAGTCCTTCATTTAGCCAGGGAAATCCTTCATTTAGCCAGGGAAATCCTTTATTTAACCAGGGAAATCCTTCATTTAACCAGGGAAATCCTTCATTTAGCCAGGGAAATCCTTTATTTAACCAGGGAAATCCTTCATTTAGCCAGGGAAATCCTTTATTTAACCAGGGAAATCCTTCATTTATCCAGGGAAGCACTTTATTTAACCAGGGAAGTCCTTCATTTAGCCAGGGAAGTCCTTTATTTAACCAGGGAAGCACTTTATTTAACCAGGGAAATCCTTCATTTAGCCAGGGAAATCCTTTATTTAACCAGGGAAATCCTTCATTTAGCCAGGGAAATCCTTCATTTAGCCAGGGAAATCCTTCATTTAGCCAGGGAAATCCTTTATTTAACCAGGGAAATCCTTCATTTATCCAGGGAAGCACTTTATTTAACCAGGGAAGTCCTTCATTTAGCCAGGGAAGTCCTTTATTTAACCAGGGAAGCCCTTTATTTAGCCAGGGAAGCCCTTTATTTAGCCAGGGAAGCACTTTATTTAACCTGGGAAGTCCTTCATTTAGCCAGTGAAGTCCTTCATTTAGCCAGGGAAGTCCTTCATTTAACCAGGGAAGTCCTTTATTTAGCCAGGGAAGCCCTTTATTTAACCAGGTAAGTCCTTTATTTAGCCAGGGAAGCCCTTTATTTAACCAGGTAAGTCCTTTATTTAGCCAGGGAAGCCCTTTATTTAGCCAGGGAAGCACTTTATTTAACCAGGGAAGTCCTTCATTTAGCCAGGGAAATCCTTCATTTAGCCAGGGAAATCCTTTATTTAACCAGGGAAATCCTTCATTTAGCCAGGGAAATCCTTTATTTAACCAGGAAATCCTTCATTTATCCAGGAAGCAGTTTAACCAGGGAAGTCCTTCATTTAACCAGGAAGTCCTTTATTTAACCAGGGAAGCACTTTATTTAACCAGGGAAATCCTTCATTTAGCCAGGGAAATCCTTCATTTAGCCAGGGAAATCCTTTATTTAACCAGGGAAATCCTTCATTTAGCCAGGGAAATCCTTCATTTAGCCAGGGAAATCCTTCATTTAGCCAGGGAAATCCTTTATTTAACCAGGGAAATCCTTCATTTAGCCAGGGAAATCCTTTATTTAACCAGGGAAATCCTTCATTTATCCAGGGAAGCACTTTATTTAACCAGGGAAGTCCTTCATTTAGCCAGGGAAGTCCTTTATTTAACCAGGGAAGCCCTTTATTTAGCCAGGGAAGCAATTTAGCAGGGAAGCTTTATTTAACCTGGGAAGTATTTACAATCCTTCATTTAGCCAGGAAGTCCTTCATTTAACCAGGAAGTCCTTTATTTAGCAGAAGCCCTTTATTTAACCAGGTAAGTCCTTTATTTAGCCAGGGAAGCCCTTTATTTAACCAGGTAAGTCCTTTATTTAGCCAGGAAGCCCTTTATTTAGCCAGGAAGCACTTTATTTAACCAGGGAAGTCCTTCATTTAACCAGGGAAGTCCTTTATTTAACCAGGAAGTCCTTCATTTAACCAGGAAGTCCTTTATTTAACCAGGGAAGTCATTTATTTAACCAGGGAAGTCCTTCATTTAACCAGGGAAGTCCTTCATTTAACCAGGGAAGTCCTTCATTTAACCAGGGAAGTCCTTCATTTAACCAGGAAGTCCTTTATTTAGCCAGGGAAATCCTTTATTTAACCAGGGAAATCCTTCATTTATCCAGGGAAGCACTTTATTTAACCAGGAAGTCCTTCATTTAGCCAGGAAGTCCTTTATTTAACCAGGAAGCCTTTATTTAGCCAGGGAAGCCCTTTATTTAGCCAGGGAAGCACTTTATTTAACCTGGGAAGTCCTTCATTTAGACAGGGAAGTCCTTCATTTAGCCAGGGAAGTCCTTCATTTAACCAGGGAAGTCCTTTATTTAGCCAGGGAAGCCCTGGTAAGTCCTTTATTTAGCCAGGGAAGCCCTTTATTTAACCAGGTAAGTCCTTTATTTAGCCAGGGAAGCCCTTTATTTAGCCAGGGAAGCAGACTTTATTTAACCAGGAAGTCCTTCATTTAACCAGGAAGTCCTTTATTTAACCAGGAAGTCCTTCATTTAACCAGGAAGTCCTTTATTTAACCAGGGAAGTCCTTTATTTAACCAGGGAAGTCCTTCATTTAACCAGGAAAGTCCTTCATTTAACCAGGGAAGTCCTTCATTTAACCAGGAAGTCTGTTTAACAGGGAAGTCCTTTATTTAGCCAGGAAGCAAACCAGGTAAGTCCTTTATTTAACCAGGGAAGCCCTTTATTTAGTGGAACAATCACTTTTCTGATATTTACAATCATAAAGGAAAGGAGACAGATAGGAATCTGGATAATGGAATAGTAGAAATGTTCAACAACAGCTCAGCCGTGAGTGGAAAGCTCACAGAACAGAATGGAAGCAAGGCCCTGCAGCAATGTTCCAACATCTAGTGGAAAGCCTTCCCAGAAGAGTGGAGGCTGTTACAGCAGCAATGTTCCAACATCTAGTGGAAAGCCTTCCCAGAAGAGTGGAGGCTGTTACAGCAGCAATGTTCCAACATCTAGTGGAAAGCCTTCCCAGAAGAGTGGAGGCTGTTACAGCAGCAATGTTCCAACATCTAGTGGAAAGCCTTCCCAGAAGAGTGGAGGCTGTTACAGCAGCAATGTTCCAACATCTAGTGGAAAGCCTTCCCAGAAGAGTGGAGGCTGTTACAGCAGGAATGTTCCAACATCTAATGGAAAGCCTTCCCAGAAGAGTGGAGGCTGTTATAGCAGGAATGTTCCAACATCTAGTGGAAAGCCTTCCCAGAAGAGTGGAGGCTGTTATAGCAGCAATGTTACAACATCTAATGGAAAGCCTTCCCAGAAGAGTGGAGGCTGTTACATCAGCAATGTTCCAACATCTAGTGGAAAGCCTTCCCAGAAGAGTGGAGGCTGTTATAGCAGGAATGTTCCAACATCTAATGGAAAGCCTTCTCAGAAGAGTAGAGGCTGTTATAGCAGCAATGTTCCAACATCTAATGGAAAGCCTTCCCAGAAGAGTGGAGGCTGTTATAGCAGCAATGTCCCAACATCTAATGGAAAGCCTTCCCAGAAGAGTGGAGGCTGTTACAGCAGCAATGTTCCAACATCTAGTGGAAAGCCTTCCCAGAAGAGTGGAGGCTGTTACAGCAGCAATGTTCCAACATCTAATGGAAAGCCTTCCCAGAAGAGTGGAGGCTGTTACAGCAGCAATGTTCCAACATCTAGTGGAAAGCCTTCCCAGAAGAGTGGAGGCTGTTACAGCAGCAATGTTACAACATCTAGTGGAAAGCCTTCCCAGAAGAGTGGAGGCTGTTACAGCAGCAATGTTCCAACATCTAATGGAAAGCCTTCCCAGAAGAGTGGAGGCTGTTACAGCAGCAATGTTCCAACATCTAGTGGAAATTCTTCCCAGAAGAGTGGAGGCTGTTACAGCAGCAATGTTCCAACATCTAGTGGAAAGCCTTCCCAGAAGAGTGGAGGCTGTTACAGCAGCAATGTTTCAACATCTAATGGAAAGCCTTCCCAGAAGAGTAGAGGCTGTTATAGCAGCAATGTTCCAAAATCTAGTGGAAAGCCTTCCCAGAAGAGTGGAGGCTGTTACATCAGGAATGTTCCAACATCTAGTGGAAAGCCTTCCCAGAAGAGTAGAGCCTGTTATAGCAGCAATGTTCCAACATCTAATGGAAAGCCTTCCCAGAAGAGTAGAGCCTGTTATAGCAGCAATGTTCCAACATCTAATGGAAAGCCTTCCCAGAAGAGTGGAAGCTGTTATAGCAGCAAAGGAGGGGAACAACTCCATATTAACGCCCATGATTTTGGAATGAGATGTTCGACGAGCAGATGTCCACATACTTTTGGTCACTTAGTGCATGTAGAAATATAAAAGAATAACAATGATGTCATTATCGGTATTTCCTGTATGTAGCTAGATTTTCTAGAGCTACACAGCTATTTACATTCTATGGTGGTAAATATCATATTAACCCAGCCACCACCACAATAACAACAACTCACTGATGTACTGTTAGCCTATTGGGACATGACTGTTCGTGACATGGGTTTCATGAAGAAGGTGGGACTCGGTGACTGGTTTCCCCTTGGTACTGCACACAGAGCCCAGTCACTGATGTACTGTTAGCCTATTGGGACATGACTGTTCGTGACATGGGTTTCATGAAGAAGGTGGGACTCGGTGACTGGTTTCCCCTTGGTACTGCACACAGAGCCCAGTCACTGATGTACTGTTAGCCTATTGGGGCATGACTGTTCGTGACATGGGTTTCATGAAGAAGGTGGGACTCGGTGACTGGTTTCCCCTGGTACTGCACACAGAGCCCAGTCACTGATGTACTGTTAGCCTATTGGGACATGACTGTTCGTGACATGGGTTTCATGAAGAAGGTGGGACTCGGTGACTGGTTTCCCCCTTGGTACTGCACACAGAGCCCAGTCACTGATGTACTGTTAGCCTATTGGGACATGACTGTTCGTGACATGGGTTTCATGAAGAAGGTGGGACTCGGTGACTGGTTTCCCCTTGGTACTGCACACAGAGCCCAGTCACTGATGTACTGTTAGCCTATTGGGACATGACTGTTCGTGACATGGGTTTCATGAAGAAGGTGGGACTCGGTGACTGGTTTCCCCTTGGTACTGCACACAGAGCCCAGTCACTGATGTACTGATAGCCTATTGGGACATGACTGTTCGTGACATGGGTTTCATGAAGAAGGTGGGACTCGGTGACTGGTTTCCCCTTGGTACTGCACACAGAGCCCAGTCACTGATGTACTGTTAGCCTATTGGGACATGACTGTTCGTGACATGGGTTTCATGAAGAAGGTGGGACTCGGTGACTGGTTTCCCCTTGGTACTGCACACAGAGCCCAGTCACTTGTCCCTTTGCTGTCCTTCTCCTCACCTCCTCTCTGCCCCTCAGACGAGAGAGAGAGAGGGTGTGGTGGCGGGGCTGGGTTAGCTAAATGTGCTACGGTTACACGTTTCCTTGTGTTGGTGAGCTAAGGGAATGCCCGCGGTGGCTGGTTAAGTATACGTCTCAAATGAAACAGTCAGGCTAGCCTGCCTGCTAGCCATCTATACACTTGGGGCCTTCCACAACACAACACTAGCCACTCACTGTGGAAGCGGCGCAGGTCCTAATCCAGGCACTTGTCATCTCCCGTCTGGATTACTGCAACTCGCTGTTGGCTGGGCTCCCTGCCTGTGCCATTAAACCCCTACAACTCATCCAGAACGCCGCAGCCCATCTGGTGTTCAACCTTCCCAAGTTCTCTCATGTCACCCCGCTCCTCCGCTCTCTCCACTGGCTTCCAGTTGAAGCTCACATCCGCTACAAGACCATGGTGCTTGCCTACGGAGCTGTGAGGGGAACGGCACCTCAGTACCTCCAGGCTCTGATCAGGCCCTACACCCAAACAAGGGCACTGCATTCATCCACCTCTGGCCTGCTCGCCTCCCTACCACTGAGGAAGTACAGTTCCCGCTCAGCCCAGTCAAAACTGTTCGCTGCTCTGGCCCCCCAATGGTGGAACAAACTCCCTCACGACGCCAGGACAGCGGAGTCAATCACCACCTTCCGGAGACACCTGAAACCCCACCTCTTTAAGGAATACCTAGGATAGGATAAAGTAATCCTTCTCACCCCCTTAAAAGATTTAGATGCACTATTGTAAAGTGGCTGCTCCACTGGATGTCATCAGGTGAATGCACCAATTTGTAAGTCGCTCTGGATAAGAGCGTCTGCTAAATGACTTAAATGTAAATGTAAATGTTCTAGCCATCTATACACCTGGGGCCTTCCACAACACAAAACTAGCCACTCACTGTTATCTAGCCATCTATACACCTGGGGCCTTCCACAACACAACACTAGCCACTCACTGTTATCTAGTCATCTATACTCTTGGGGCCTTCCACAACACAACACTAGCCACTCACTGTTATCTAGCCATCTATACACCTGGGGCCTTCCACAACACAACACTAGCCACTCACTGTTATCTAGTCATCTATACACCTGGGGCCTTCCACAACACAACACTAGCCACTCACTGTTATCTAGTCATCTATACACCTGGGGCCTTCCACAACACAACACTAGCCACTCACTGTTATCTAGTCATCTATACCCTTGGGGCCTTCCACAACACAACACTAGCCACTCACTGTTATCTAGTCATCTATACCCTTGGGGCCTTCCACAACACAACACTAGCCACTGTTAGTAGGACTGGATACTTAACTTGGCTGGACAAACAAATGCCTGACAGATCCATTAGACAAGTCATCCAGAACATTCCGGTGAGGGCTTCTAATGGCGTGATGGTGTAGCTTGTTCTCAAGACATACTGATTTTCAGTTGCTTAACTTAATCAATCCACTGATAAATGAATTAGGGCCAGGCTGCTGTAAAGCTACAACTCGGACATCGAGTCTATTTCCACCATCAACACACTTGATTAAGTAAGCAATTCAAGTCAGTTAAATTAGAAATTATTATTTCAGATAACTATTCTTATTTGTAAATATAAAACACAAGCATAACTATTCCTGATTGGCATGAATGACGTTAAATTATGAAGGAAGGCAAAAAACACAAAAATATATATTATATGATTCCTCATTTTGTAAACCTTCAAAGAAATACCTAATTAACCTGCGTTACACATGGTCAAAACCCTTGAAAATTAAAAAAAGACCCATTCGTATTCTGGGGGAAAAACCCTTATCTTCTTTCCTTTTCCTCGGCTCTCCTTCCCTTCTTGATTCACCAAACCCCCAGAAAAACATAGTGCAGCGTTGTCATAGCAACAATGAGTAAAAATATCACAAGATCACTTTTCCCACCAGAAGCTGAAAATAAAATGGAACAGAAATCGGTTGTTAGAACAAAACAAGATGATCAAAATGGATGCTAATTCACACACTAGACGTAAGGACTGTGTACCAAATGACACCCTATTCCCTATATAGTACACTGCTTTTGACCAGGGTAGGAGCTGTATGTAACTGAGTAGAGTGCTGATTTAGGATCCGTATTGAATTTTTAACATGAACATGGGGAACCAACCTGATTCTATTTCACACAGGAGTAATATGATTTAGTAAAAAATGTAATTAACTATGTAACAAATTATGTAACTAACTAAGTAATTAATTATGTAACTATGTAATTAATTATGTTACAAAATATGTACCTATGTAACTATCTGTCTGACTTTCATAGCCAGATCCCAGCCCTCCCAGCCCTCCCTCCCTCCCAACTAACTAACTAACTAACTAACTAACAAACTATCTGTCTGACCTCCATAGCCAGATCCCAGCCCTCCCTCCTAACTAACTAAGTGATGTAAAGAGATAATGCTTGTCAGGGTAATGATGGTAATGAACACAACATTCACACCCCACTAATTAATCTCAACCACCGCTGCTTGCTTTAAATCTGTTAATTCACAGAACACTAATTAACAGTATTTTAGTGCAGGCAGTCTGGCAGTCCATTTTAACAGCAACTAAACCAACAACCGTAGGAGTTGACAGCCCACGTGTAGGCCTAATTAATGAACTAAACAGAAAGTATAGAGACAGAGGAATAACCCTTACACACAAACTGTTCATCGAATACACCCAGCACAAAAAAGCAAGCTAGGAGCAATGGGGAGGGCAGACTGAAAAAAAACTCATTCTACACCTCCTTGATATCAACTTTGCAAATTAACTGCACACAACCCTACAACAGTGCAACCGTTCCACCCCACAAACCTACAACGTTCCAACTCACAACCCTACAAATCTTCAACCTTACAACCGTACAACACTACAACTGTTCAACCTCACAACCCTACAACAGTTCAACCTCACAACCCTACAACACTATAACCGTTCCACCTCACAACCCTACAACACTATAACCGTTCCACCTTACAACCCTACAACACTATAACCGTTCCACCTTACAACACTACAACTGTTCGACCTCACAACCCTACAACTGTTCAACCAAACAACCCTACAACCGTTCCACCTCACAAACCTACAACCCTACAACCTCACAAACCTACAAACGTTCCACCACACAACCCTACAACTGTTCCACCTTACAGCCCTACAACAGTTCAACCTCACAACCCTACAACTGTTCAAACAAACAACCCTACAACCGTTCCACCTCAAAAACCTACAACCTGACAAACCTACAAACGTTCCACCTCACAACCCTACAACCGTTCCACCTTACAACCCTACAACCATTCCACCTCACAACACTACAACACTACAACCATTCCACCTCACAACCCTACAACCCTACAACTGTTCAACCTCACAACCCTACATCCGTTCCACCTCACAACCCAACTACCATTCTAAGCACAACCCTACAACTGTTCAAACTTACAACCTCACAACACCAACCATTCCACAACCTTTTTCCACCTCATAACACTAAACCGTTCAACCTCACAACTGTTCAACCTCACAACCCTACAACCTGACATCCGTTCCATCTCACAACCCTACAACCATTCTAAGCACAACCCTACAACTGTTCAACCTTACAACCCTACAACCCTACAACTGTTCAACCTCACAACCCTACAACCCTACAACCTCACAACCCTACAACAGTTCAACCTCACAACCCTACAACACTATAACCACTCCACCTCACAACCCTACAACACTATAACCGTTCAACCCTACAACACTACAACAGTTCAACCTCACAACCCTACAACACTATAACCGTTCCACCTCACAACCCTACAACACTATAACCGTTCCACCTTACAACCCTACAACACTACAACTGTTCGACCTCACAACCCTACAACCATTCAACCTCACAACCCTACAACCGTTCCACCTCACAACCCTACAACCGTTCCACCTTACAACCCTACAACCGTTCCACCTCACAACCATTCAACCTCACAACCCTACAACCGTTCCACCACACAACCCTACAACACTACAACCATTCCACCTCACAACCCTACAACCCTACAACTGTTCAACCTCACAACCCTACATCCGTTCCACCTCACAACCCAACTACCATTCTAAGCACAACCCTACAACTGTTCAAACTTACAACCCTACAACACTACAACCATTCCACCTCACAACCCTACAACCTTTCCACCTCATAACACTAAAACCGTTCAACCTCACAACTGTTCAACCTCACAACCCTACAACCCGACATCCGTTCCATCTCACAACCCTACAACCATTCTAAGCACAACCCTACAACTGTTCAACCTTACAACCCTACAACTGTTCAACCTCACAACCCTACAACCGTTCCACCTCACAACCGTTCAACCTCACAACCCTACAACCTCACAACCCTACAACCGTTCCACCTTACAACCCTACAACTGTTCCACCTCACAAACGTACAACCTCACAACCATACAACCCTACAACCCTACAACCCCACAACCGTTGCACCTCACAACCCTACAACCATTCCACCTCACAACCTCGCAACCCTACAACCGTACAACCTCACAACCTTACAACCCTACATCCATTCCACCTCACAACCCTACAACCATTCTACGCACAACCCTACAACCCCACAACTGTTCCACCTCACGACCGTTCAACCTCACAACCCTACAACCCTACAACCTTTCCACCTCACAACCGTTCAACCTCACAACCCTACAACCGTACAACCTCACAACCCTACAACCCTACAACCGTTCCACCTCACAAACCTACAACCGTTCCACCTCACAACCCTACAACCGTACAACCTTACAACCCTACATCCGTTCCACCTCACAACCC
The DNA here is from genome assembly GCF_034236695.1 of Oncorhynchus nerka. Lineage (NCBI taxonomy): Eukaryota > Metazoa > Chordata > Actinopteri > Salmoniformes > Salmonidae > Oncorhynchus > Oncorhynchus nerka. The sequence continues at coordinate 82,083,362 of NC_088401.1, read as the reverse complement.
TACAACCATTCTACGCACAACCCTACAACCCTACAACTGTTCAACCTTAAAACCCTAAAACCCTACAACTGTTCAACCTCACAACCCTACAACCCCACAACCGTTCCACCTCACAACCGCTCAACCTCACAACCGCACAACCTCACAACCCTACAACCCAACAACCGTACAACCTCACAACCCTACAACCCCACAACCGTTCCACCTCACAACCCTACAACTGTTCAACCTCACAACCCTACAACCGTTCCACCTCACAACCCTACAACCATACAACCGTTCAACCTCACAACCCTACAAACCGTTCCACCTCACACCCCTACAACTGTTCAACCTCACAACTATTCCACCTCACAACACTACAACTCTACCACCTCACAACCCTACAACCATTCTACCTCACAGCAGTTCAACCTCACAGCCCTACAATCCTACAACCGTTCTACATCACAACCCTACAACCGTTCCACCTCACAACCCTACAACCGTTCAACCTCACAACCTCACAAACCTACAACCGTTCTACATCACAACCCTACAACCGTTCCACCTCACAACCCTACAACCGTTCCACCTCACAACCCTACAACCGTTCTACATCACAATCCTACAACCCTACAACCCTTCCACCTCACAACCCTACAACCGTTCAACCTCACAACCATACAACCGTTCCACCTCACAACCCTACATCCCTACAACCATTCTACCACACAACCCTACAACCCTACAACCGTTCTACCACACAACCCTACAACCGTTCAACCTCACAACCGTTCAACCTCACAACTCTGCAACCCTACAACCGTTCCACCTCACAACCCTACAAACGTTCCACCTCACAACCGTTCAACCTCACAACCCTACAACCGCTCAACCTCACAACCGTTCAACCTCACAACCCTACAAATGTTCCACCTCACAACCCTACAATCCTTCCACCTCACAACCCTACAACCGTTCCACCTCACAACCCTACAACCCCACCTCTGTCATCTTATTGCTCTGTTGGAATCTGGCCCTTTAGGATTGCAATCTTGTTTTCACAAATATACACTGTTGAGGTTATGTGGTTGAACGGTTGTGGGGAGGAGGGGAGAGGAGAGGAGTGACGGGGGGAGAGGAAGGGAGGGAGAAGATGAGAGGAAAGGAGGGAGGAGAAGTACCAGAAATTGGTCCTCATAATATCACATTTGGGCCACATTTCCATTTCCACTGAGCCCAGTGAGTCAGGAGGGAGGACAGAGACAAGGGAGGACGTGGCCAGAGAGGGAGCACACACACACACACACACAGTGACACACACACACACAGTGACACACAGTAACACACACACACACAGTGACACACACAGTGCACAAAGCACGGTCTCTCCTCTGACTCCTCCTGGGCCTTTAGCTCCATATTCTAATGTCATGGAGACCTGGTTGGCATGGCCACCAGGACACTGGCTCGCTGTGGCCATCAGGACACTGACTGGCTGTGTGTGTGCTCTGTGTGTGCGCTCTGTGTGTGTGCGCGCTCTGTGTGTGTGTGTGTGCGTGTGCTTTGTTTGTGTGTGTGTGCTCTGTGTGTGTGTGTGCGCGCTCTGTGTGTGTGCGTGCTCTCTGTGTGTGTGTGTGCACTCTGTGTGTGTGTGTGTGTGCTCTGTTTGTGTAGGTGTGGTGTGTGTGCGTGTGTAACAGACGTGAGTACAGCTTCCTCCTAAATCGTCTCACAGTGAGGCTCGAACCCAGGACCTCCCACATGTGACCACCCTCCTGAAGTGTCTCACCAGCAAGCTATTCAGCAGTGCAAGTGGTCTCACCAGCTGGCTATTCAGCTGTGCAAGTGGTCTAACCAGCTGGCTATTCAGCTGTGCAAGTGGTCTCACCAGCTGGCTATTCAGCAGTGCAAGTGGTCTCACCAGCTGGCTATTCAGCAGTGCAAGTGGTCTCACCAGCTGGCTATTCGGCAGTGCAAGTGGTCTCACCAGCTGGCTATTCAGCAGTGCAAGTGGTCTCACCAGCTGGCTATTCTGCAGTGCAAGTGGTCTCACCAGCTGGCTATTCAGCTGTGCAAGTGGTCTCACCAGCTGGCTATTCAGCAGTGCAAGTGGTCTCACCAGCTGGCTATTCGGCAGTGCAAGTGGGGACACTTCAGGCTGAGGAGCTCCACACATCCTCGTGTACTTCACCATGTGTTACACGTGCGCGGTGCGACCCGGCTGGCCGACGTACAGGCCTGCATCGCCCCACAACAAAGCTGACCTTTCATGCTTCTTGTGTGTGTGTGTGTGTGTGTGTGTGTGTGTGTGTGTGTGTGTGTGTGTGTGTGTGTGTGTGTGGTAAGAACGCATCATTACAATGGATGACGAGAACACAAAGTAAACTGAACAAAACAATAAATGAACAACGACCGTGACGCTATATACGAAATGTGCTGACACAAACAACTAACATAGACAATCACCCACAATGACAAAACAGGCTGCCTAAATATGGTTCCCAATCAGAGACAACGACTAACACCTGCCTCTGATTGAGAACCATATCAGGCCAAACACAGAAACAGACAAACTAGACATCCAACATAGAATGCCCACTCAGATCACACCCTGACCAAACAAAACATAGAAACATACAAAGCAAACTATGGTCAGGGCGTGTGAGCATGTGTGTGTGTGTGTGTGTGTGTGTGTGCGAACATGTTCAAACATGCACACACACACAAACATCCAACCCACCCCACACACTTATACAAACACACACACAAACAAAGAGAAACACACACAAACACACACACGCAGCTGAATAAAAAGCACCACTACGGCTTCAATCAGCCCTGACAAAAGAGAGTTGTTCCTGTTCTAATTAGGGGACAGCTGGAGCCCCACCTTCTCCTCTCACCAGGGGGGTAATATAGTGATGTGTCTGTGTGGTGGGGGTATTATAGTGATGTGTCTGTGTGGGGGGTATTATAGTGATGTGTCTGTGTGGTGGGGGTATTATAGTGATGTGTCTGTGTGTGGGGGGGGTATTATAGTGATGTGTCTGTGTGGGGGTAGTAGTGATGTGTCTGTGTGGTGGGGGGCATTATAGTGATGTGTCTGTGTGGTGGGGGGTATTATAGTGATGTGTGTGTGTGTGATGTGTCTGGTGGGGGTATTATAGTGATGTGTCTGTGTGGTGGGGGTTGGTATTATAGTGATGTGTCTGTGTGGTGGGGGGCATTATAGTGATGTGTCTGTGTGGGGGGGTATTATAGTGATGTGTCTGTGTGGTGGGGGTATTATAGTGATGTGTCTGTGTGGGGTGGGGGGCATTATAGTGATGTGTCTGTGTGGTGGGGGAGTTATAGTGGGGGGGGTATTATAGTGATGTGTCTGTGTGGTGGGGGGCATTATAGTGATGTGTCTGTGGGGGGGGCATTATAGTGATGTGTCTGTGTGGTGGGGGGGCATTATAGTGATGTGTCTGTGTGGTGGGGGGGGGGGTGATGTGTCTGTGTGGGGGGGATTATAGTGATGTGTCTGTGTGGGGGGTATTATAGTGATGTGTCTGTGTGGTGGGGGGTATTATAGTGATGTGTCTGTGTGTGGGGGTATTATAGTGATGTGTCTGTGTGGTGGGGGGTATTATAGTGATGTGTCTGTGTGGTGGGGGGTATTATAGTGATGTGTCTGTTTGGGGGGTATTATAGTGATGTGTCTGTGTGGTGGGGGGCATTATAGTGATGTGTCTGTGTGGTGGGGGTATTATAGTGATGTGTCTGTGTGGTGGGGGTATTATAGTGATGTCCGTCTGTGGGGGAGGTATATAGTGGGTCCAGTGTATTATAGTGATGTGTCTGTGTGGTGGGGGGGCATTATTATAGTGATGTGTCTGTGTGGTGGGGTATTATAGTGATGTGTCCGTGTGGTGGGGGGGGTATTATAGTGATGTGTCTGTGTGGTGGGGGGGTATTATAGTGATGTGTCTGTGTGGTGGGGCATTATAGTGATGTGTCTGTGTGGTCTTATAGTGATGGTCTGTGGTGGGGGGTTATAGTGATGTGTCTGTGTGGTGGGGGGATTATAGTGATGTGTCTGTGTGGTGGGGGGGGTTATAGTGATGTCTGTGTGGTGGGGGGTATTATAGTGATGTGTCTGTGTGGTGGGGGGTATTATAGTGATGTGTCTGTGTGGTGGGGTATTATAGTGATGTGTCTGTGGTGGTGGGGGTATTATAGTGATGTGTCTGTGGTTGGGGGCATTATAGTGATGTGGGTGGGGGGGGTATTATAGTGATGTGTCTGTGTGGGGGGGGTATTATAGTGATGTGTCTGTGTGGTGGGGGGGGCATTATAGTGATGTGTCTGTGTGGGGGGTATTATAGTGATGTGTCTGTGTGGTGGGGGGTATTATAGTGATGTGTCTGTGTGGTGGGGGGTATTATAGTGATGTGTCTGTGTGGGGTGGGTATTATAGTGATGTGTCTGTGTGGTGGGGGGTATTATAGTGATGTGTCTGTGTGGTGGGGGGTATTATAGTGATGTGTCTGTTTGGGGGGGTATTATAGTGATGTGTCTGTGTGGTGGGGGGTATTATAGTGATGTGTCTGTGTGGTGGGGGGTATTATAGTGATGTGTCTGTGTGGTGGGGGTATTATAGTGATGTCTGTGTGGTGGGGGTATTATAGTGATGTGTCTCTGTGTGGGGGGTATTATAGTGATGTGTCTGTGTGGTGGGGGGGGGTTTATAGTGATGTGTCTGTGGTGGGGGGCATTATAGTGTGTGTCTGTGTGGTGGGGGGGGGTTATAGTGATGTGTCTGTGTGGTGGGGGGTATTATAGTGATGTGTCTGTGTGGTGGGGGGGGGGCATTATAGTGATGTGTCTGTGTGGATGTGTCTGTGTGGTGGGGGGTTATAGTGATGTGTCTGTGTGGTGGGGGGGTATTATAGTGATGTGTCTGTGTGGGGGGGGGTTATAGTGATGTGTCTGTGTGGTGGGGGGTATTATAGTGATGTGTCTGTGGTGGGGGGGGTTATAGTGATGTGTCTGTGTGGTGGGGGGCATTATAGTGATGTGTCTGTGTGGTGGGGGGGGTTATAGTGATGTGTCTGTGTGGGGGGTATTATAGTGATGTGTCTGTGTGGTGGGGGGGGGGGCATTATAGTGATGTGTCTGTGTGGTGGGGGGTTTATAGTGATGTGTCTGTGTGGTGGGGGTATTATAGTGATGTGTCTGTGTGGTGGGGTATTATAGTGATGTGTCTGTGTGGTGGGGGTATTATAGTGATGTGTCTGTGTGGTGGGGGGGTATTATAGTGATGTGTCTGTGTGGGGGGCATTATAGTGATGTGTCTGGGGGGCATTATAGTGATGTGTCTGTGTGGTGGGGGGTATTATAGTGATGTGTCTGTGTGGTGGGGGGTATTATAGTGATGTGTCTGTGTGGTGGGGGGCATTAGTGATGTGTCTGTGTGGTGGGGGGTATTATAGTGATGTGTCTGTGTGGTGGGGGGTATTATAGTGATGTGTCTGTGTGGTGGGGGGATTATAGTGATGTGTCTGTGTGGTGGGGGAGTTTATAGTGATGTGTCTGTGTGGTGGGGGGGTATTATAGTGATGTGTCTGTGTGGTGGGGGGTATTATAGTGATGTGTCTGTGTGGTGGGGGGGTTATAGTGATGTGTCTGTGTGGGGGGGTATTATAGTGATGTGTCTGTGTGGTGGGGGGTATTATAGTGATGTGTCTGTGTGGTGGGGGGTATTATAGTGATGTGTCTGTGTGGTGGGGGGTTATAGTGATGTGTCTGTGTGGTGGGGGGTATTATAGTGATGTGTCTGTGTGGTGGGGGGTATTATAGTGATGTGTCTGTGTGGTGGGGGGTATTATAGTGATGTGTCTGTGGTGGGGGGTATTATAGTGATGTGTCTGTGTGGTGGGGGGGTATTATAGTGATGTGTCTGTGTGGTGGGGGTATTATAGTGATGTGTCTGTGTGGTGGGGGGTATTATAGTGATGTCTGTGTGGTGGGGGCATTATAGTGATGTGTCTGTGTGGTGGGGGTATTATAGTGATGTGTCTGTGTGGGGGGGTATTATAGTGATGTGTCTGTGTGGTGGGGGGTATTATAAATGTGTCTGTGTGGGGGTATTATAGTGATGTGTCTGTCTGGTGGGGGGTATTATAGTGATGTGTCTGTGTGGTGGGGGGTATTATAGTGATGTGTCTGTGTGGTGGGGGCATTATAGTGATGTATGTGGGGGGGGTATTATAGTGATGTGTCTGTGTGGTGGGGGGCATTATAGTGATGTGTCTGTGTGGGGGGGGTATTATAGTGATGTGTCTGTGTGGGGGGGCATTATAGTGATGTGTCTGTGTGGTGGGGGGGCATATAGTGATGTGTCTGTGTGGTGGGGGGGGTATTATAGTGATGTGTCTGTGTGGGGGGCATTATAGTGATGTGTCTGTGTGGGGGGTATTATAGTGATGTGTCTGTGTGGTGGGGGGTATTATAGTGATGTGTCTGTGTGGTGGGGGTATTATAGTGATGTGTCTGTGTGGTGGGGGTATTATAGTGATGTGTCTGTGTGGTGGGGGGTATTATAGTGATGTGTCTGTGTGGTGGGGGTATTATAGTGATGTGTCTGTGTGGTGGGGGGGTATTATAGTGATGTGTCTGTGTGGTGGGGGGTATTATAGTGATGTGTCTGTGTGGTGGGGGGTATATAGTGATGTGTCTGTGTGGTGGGGGGTATTATAGTGATGTGTCTGTGTGGTGGGGGTATTATAGTGATGTGTCTGTGTGGTGGGGGGTATTATAGTGATGTGTCTGTGTGGTGGGAGGGGTATTATAGTGATGTGTCTGTGTGGTGGGGGGGTATTATAGTGATGTGTCTGTTGGTGGGGGTATTATAGTGATGTGTCTGTGTGGTGGGGGGTTATAGTGATGTGTCTGTGTGGTGGGGGGTATTATAGTGATGTGTCTGTGTGGTGGGGGGTATTATAGTGATGTGTCTGTGGGGGGGTATTATAGTGATGTGTCTGTGTGGTGGGGGGGTATTATAGTGATGTGTCTGTGTGGTGGGGGGCATTATAGTGATGTGTCTGTGTGGTGGGGGGCATTATAGTGATGTGTCTGTGTGGTGGGGGGTATTATAGTGATGTGTCTGTGTGGGGGGGGCATTATAGTGATGTGTCTGTGTGGTGGGGGGTATTATAGTGATGTGTCTGTGTGGTGGGGGGGAGGCTATAGTGATGTGTCTGTGTGGGGGGGGGTTATAGTGATGTGTCTGTGTGGTGGGGGTATTATAGTGATGTGTCTGTGTGGTGGGGGGTATTATAGTGATGTGTCTGTGTGGTGGGGGGCATTATAGTGGGGGGGTATTATAGTGATGTGTCTGTTTGGGGGGGGTGATGTGTCTGTGTGGGGGGGTATTATAGATGTGTCTGTGTGGTGGGGGTATTATAGTGATGTGTCTGTGTGGTGGGGGGTATTATAGTGATGTGTCTGTGTGGTGGGGTATTATAGTGATGTGTCTGTGTGGTGGGGGTGATGTGTCTGTGTGGTGGGGGGGGGTATTATAGTGATGTGTCTGTGTGGTGGGGGATTATAGTGATGTGTCTGTGTGGTGGGGGTAATATAGTGATGTGTCTGTGTGGGGGGGGTATTATAGTGATGTGTCTGTGTGGTGGGGGTATTATAGTGATGTGTCTGTGTGGGGGTATTATAGTGATGTGTCTGTGTGGTGGGGAGTTATAGTGATGTGTCTGTGTGGGGGGGGTATTATAGTGATGTGTCTGTGTGGTGGGGGGTATTATAGTGATGTGTCTGTGTGGTGGGGGGTATTATAGTGATGTATTATAGTGATGTGTCTGTGTGGTGGGGGGGATTATAGTGATGTGTCTGTGTGGTGGGGGGTATTATAGTGATGTGTCTGTGTGGTGGGGGGTATTATAGTGATGTGTCTGTGTGGTGGGGGTTATAGTGATGTGTCTGTGTGGTGGGGGGTATTATAGTGATGTGTCTGTGTGGTGGGGGGTATTATAGTGATGTGTCTGTGTGGTGGGGGGTATTATAGTGATGTGTCTGTGTGGTGGGGGGTATTATAGTGATGTGTCTGTGTGGTGGGGGGCATTATAGTGATGTGTCTGTGTGGTGGGGTATTATAGTGATGTGTCTGTGTGGGGGGGTATTATAGTGATGTGTCTGTGTGGTGGGGGGTATTATAGTGATGTGTCTGTGTGGTGGGGGGGTTATAGTGATGTGTCTGTGTGGTGGGGGGTATATAGTGATGTGTCTGTGTGGTGGGTATTATAGTGATGTGTCTGTGTGGTGGGGGGGTTATAGTGATGTGTCTGTGTGGTGGGGGATTATAGTGATGTGTCTGTGTGGTGGGGGTATTATAGTGATGTGTCTGTGTGGTGGGGGGTATTATAGTGATGTGTCTGTGTGGTGGGGGGTTATAGTGATGTGTCTGTGTGGGGGGAGGGTATGTGATGGTCTGTGTGTGGGGGGTTATAGTGATGTGTCTGTGTGGTGGGGGGTATTATAGTGATGTGTCTGTGTGGTGGGGGGTATTATAGTGATGTGTCTGTGTGGTGGGGGGTATTATAGTGATGTGTCTGTGATGTGGTGGGGGGTATTATAGTGATGTGTCTGTGTGGTGGGGGGGCATATTATAGTGATGTGTCTGTGTGGTGGGGGTTTATAGTGATGTGTCTGTGTGGTGGGGGGTATTATAGTGATGTGTCTGTGTGGTGGGGGTATTATAGTGATGTGTCTGTGTGGTGGTATTATAGTGATGTATCTGTTGGTGGGGGGGTATTATAGTGATGTGTCTGTGTGGTGGGGGTTATAGTGATGTGTCTGTGTGGTGGGGGTATTATAGTGATGTGTCTGTGTGGTGGGGGGGGTTATAGTGATGTGTCTGTGTGGTGGGGGGTTATAGTGATGTGTCTGTGTGGTGGGGGGTATTATAGTGATGTGTCTGTGTGGTGGGGGTATTATAGTGATGTGTCTGTGTTTGGGGGGTATTATAGTGATGTGTCTGTGGTGGGGGGTATTATAGTGATGTGTCTGTGTGGGGGGGTATTATAGTGATGTGTCTGTGTGGTGGGGGGTATTATAGTGATGTCCGTCATGTCTGTGGGGGGGAATTATAGTGATGTGTCTGTGTGGGGGGGTATTATAGTGATGTGTCTGTGTGGTGGGGGGGGCATTATAGTGATGTGTCTGTGTGGTGGGGTATTATAGTGATGTGTCTGTGTGGGGGGGTATTATAGTGATGTGTCTGTGTGGTGGGGGTATTATAGTGATGTGTCTGTGTGGTGGGGGGTATTATAGTGATGTGTCTGTGTGGTGGGGGTATTATAGTGATGTGTCTGTGTGGTGGGGGTATTATAGTGATGTGTCTGTGTGGTGGGGGTATTATAGTGATGTGTCTGTGTGGTGGGGGTATTATAGTGATGTGTCTGTGTGGTGGGGGGGCACATAGTGATGTGTCTGTGTGGTGGGGGGTATTATAGTGATGTGTCTGTGTGGTGGGGGGCTTATAGTGATGTCTGTGTGGTGGGGGGTATTATAGTGATGTGTCTGTGTGGTGGGGGGGTTAGTGATGTGTCTGTGTGGTGGTGGGGGGAGTTATAGTGATGTGTCTGTGTGGTGGGGGAGTATTATAGTGATGTGTCTGTGTGGTGGGGGGTATTATAGTGATGTGTCTGTGTGGTGGGGGGTATTATAGTGATGTGTCTGTGTGGTGGGGGGTATTATAGTGATGTGTCTGTGTGTGGGGGGTATTATAGTGATGTGTCTGTGTGGTGGGGGGCATTATAGTGATGTGTCTGTGTGGGGGGGGTATTATAGTGATGTGTCTGTGTGGGGGGGTATTATAGTGATGTGTCTGTGTGGTGGGGGGGTTATAGTGATGTATCTGTTGGTGGGGGTATTATAGTGATGTGTCTGTGGGGGGTATTATAGTGATGTGTCTGTGTGGTGGGGGGGTTATAGTGATGTGTCTGTGTGGTGGGGGGGTTATAGTGATGTGTCTGTGTGGTGGGGGGATTATAGTGATGTGTCTGTGTGGTGGGGGGGTTATAGTGATGTGTCTGTGTGGTGGGGGATATTATAGTGATGTGTGTCTGTGTGTGGTGGGGGGTATTATAGTGATGTGTCTGTGTGGGGGGGGTATTATAGTGATGTGTCTGTGTGGTGGGGGGCATTATAGTGATGTGTCTGTGTGGTGGGGGGTATTATAGTGATGTGTCTGTGTGGTGGGGGGGTATTATAGTGATGTGTCTGTGTGGTGGGGGTATTATAGTGATGTGTCTGTGTGGGGGGGTATTATAGTGATGTGTCTGTGTGGTGGGGGGTATTATAGTGATGTGTCTGTCTATTATAGTGATGTGTCTGTGTGGTGGGGGTTATAGTGATGTGTCTGTGTGGTGGGGGTATTATAGTGATGTGTCTGTGTGGTGGGGGGTATTATAGTGATGTGTCTGTGTGGTGGGGTATTATAGTGATGTGTCTGTGTGGGGGGGTATTATAGTGATGTGTCTGTGTGGTGGGGGGTGGTGTCTGTCTGTGGGGGTATTATAGTGATGTGTCTGTGTGGGGGGGTATTATAGTGATGTGTCTGTGTGGTGGGGGGTATTATAGTGATGTGTCTGTGTGGGGGGGGTATTATAGTGATGTGTCTGTGTGGGGGGGGTATTATAGTGATGTGTCTGTGGGTGGGGGGATTATAGTGATGTGTCTGTGGGGGGGGGTTATTATAGTGATGTGTCTGTGTGGGGGGGGGTATTATAGTGATGTGTCTGTGTGGTGGGGGGGTATTATAGTGATGTGTCTGTGTGGTGGGGGGGGTTATAGTGATGTGTCTGTGTGTGGTGGGGGTATTATAGTGATGTGTCTGTGTGGTGGGGGGTATTATAGTGATGTGTCTGTGTGGTGGGGGTATTATAGTGATGTGTCTGTGTGGTGGGGGGTTATAGTGATGTGTCTGTGTGGTGGGGGGTATTATAGTGATGTGTCTGTGTGGGGGGTGTATTATAGTGATGTGTCTGTGTGGTGGGGGGGGTATTATAGTGATGTGTCTGTGGTGGGGGTGATATTATAGTGATGTGTCTGTGTGGGGGGGTATTATAGTGATGTGTCTGTGTGGTGGGGGGGCATTATAGTGATGTGTCTGTGTGGTGGGGGGTATATAGTGATGTGTCTGTGTGGGGGGGGGGTTATAGTGATGTGTCTGTGTGGTGGGGGGATTATAGTGATGTGTCTGTGTGGTGGGGGATATTATAGTGATGTGTCTGTGTGGTGGGGGGGTTATAGTGATGTGTCTGTGTGGTGGGGGGTATTATAGTGATGTGTCTGTGTGGTGGGGGGTTATAGTGATGTGTCTGTGGTGGGGGGGGGTATATAGTGATGTGTCTGTGTGGTGGTGGGGGGCATTATAGTGATGTGTCTGTGTGGTGGGGGTATTATAGTGATGTGTCTGTGTGTGGGGGGTATTATAGTGATGTGTCTGTGTGGTGGGGAGGGTATAGTGATGTGTCTGTGTGGTGGGGGGTTATAGTGATGTGTCTGTGTGGGGGGTATTATAGTGATGTGTCTGTGTGGGGGGGGGGTATTATAGTGATGTGTCTGTGGGGGGGCTATTATAGTGATGTGTCTGTGGGGGGTTATTATAGTGATGTCTGTGTGGTGGGGGTTATAGTGATGTGTCTGTGTGGTGGTGGATGGTCTGTGGTGGGGGTTATAGTGATGTGTCTGTGTGTGGGGGCATTATAGTGATGTGTCTGTGTGGTGGGGGGTTTATAGTGATGTGTCTGTGGGTGGGGGGGTTATAGTGATGTGTCTGTGTGGTGGGGGTATTATAGTGATGTGTCTGTGTGGTGGGGGATTATAGTGATGTGTCTGTGTGGTGGGGGGGCATATAGTGATGTGTCTGTGTGGTGGGGGGTATTATAGTGATGTGTCTGTGTGGTGGGGGTATTATAGTGATGTGTCTGTGTGGTGGGGTGATGTATATTATAGTGATGTGTCTGTGTGGTGGGGGGTATTATAGTGATGTGTCTGTGTGGTGGGGGGGTTATTATAGTGATGTCTGTGTGGTGGGGGTATTATAGTGATGTGTCTGTGTGGTGGGGGGCTTATAGTGATGTGTCTGTGTGGGTGGGGGTTATAGTGATGTGTCTGTGTGGTGGGGGGTATTATAGTGATGTGTCTGTGTGGTGGGGGGGGGTATTATAGTGATGTCTCTGTGTGGGGGGTATTATAGTGATGTGTCTGTGTGGTGGGGGGTATTATAGTGATGTGTCTGTGTGGTGGGGGTATTATAGTGATGTGTCTGTGTGGTGGGGGGTATTATAGTGATGTGTCTGTGTGGTGGGGGGGTATTATAGTGATGTATCTGTGGTTATTATAGTGATGTGTCTGTGGGGGGGGCATTATAGTGATGTGTCTGTGTGGTGGGGGTATTATAGTGATGTGTCTGTGGGTCTGTGGGGGGGTTTATAGTGATGTGTCTGTGTGGTGGGGGGCATTATAGTGATGTGTCTGTGTGGTGGGGGGGGTATTATAGTGATGTCTCTGTGTGGGGGGGGTTATAGTGATGTGTCTGTGTGGTGGGGGTTATAGTGATGTGTCTGTGTGGTGGGGGGGTATTATAGTGATGTGTCTGTGTGGTGGGGGGGTATTATAGTGATGTGTCTGTGTGGTGGGGTATTATAGTGATGTGTCTGTGTGGTGGGGGTATTATAGTGATGTGTCTGTGTGGTGGGGGTATTATAGTGATGTGTCTGTGTGGTGGGGGGTATTATAGTGATGTGTCTGTGTGGTGGGGGGTATTATAGTGATGTGTCTGTGTGGGGGGTATATAGTGATGTGTCTGTGTATTATAGTGATGTGTCTGTGGTGGGGGGCATTATAGTGATGTGTCTGTGTGGTGGGGGGTATTATAGTGATGTATCTGTGTGGGGGGCATTATAGTGATGTCTGTGTGGGGGTATTATAGTGATGTGTCTGTGTGGGGGGCATTATAGTGATGTGTCTGTGTGGTGGGGGTATTATAGTGATGTGTCTGTGGGGGGTATTATAGTGATGTGTCTGTGTGGTGGGGGTATTATAGTGATGTGTCTGTGTGGTGGGGGGCATTATAGTGATGTGTCTGTGTGGTGGGGGGGCATTATAGTGATGTGTCTGTGTGGTGGGGGGAGTATTATAGTGATGTATCTGTTGGTGGGGGATATTATAGTGATGTGTCTGTGTGGTGGGGGGGTTATAGTGATGTGTCTGTGTGGTGGGGGGTATTATAGTGATGTGTCTGTGTGGTGGGGGGGTATTATAGTGATGTGTCTGTGTGGTGGGGGTATTATAGTGATGTGTCTGTGTGGTGGGGGGTATTATAGTGATGTGTCTGTTTGGGGGGGTATTATAGTGATGTGTCTGTGGTGGGGGGTTATAGTGATGTGTCTGTGTGGTGGGGGGCATTATAGTGATGTGTCTGTGTGGTGGGGGGTGGATGTATCTGTGTGGTGGGGGTATAGTGATGTGTCTGTGGTGGGGTTATTATAGTGATGTCTCAGTGGTGGTGGGTGTCTGTGTGGTGGGGGAGTTATAGTGATGTGTCTGTGTGGTGGGGGGTATTATAGTGATGTGTCTGTGTGGGGGGGTATTATAATGATGTGTCTGTGTGGTGGGGGATATTATAGTGATGTCTGTGTGGGGGTATTATAGTGATGTGTCTGTGTGGCGGGGGGGTATTATAGTGATGTGTCTGTGTGTGTGGGGGAGTATTATAGTGATGTGTCTGTGTGGTGTGTGATGGGGGGGTATTATAGTGATGTGTCTGCGTGGTGAGTGGTGGTGTCTGGGGTTATAGTGATGTGTCTGTGTGTGGGGGGTTATAGTGATGTGTCTGTGTGGTGGGGGTATTATAGGTGTGGGGGGGGCATATAGTGATGTGTCTGTGTGGTGGGGGGTATTATAGTGATGTGTCTGTGTGGTGGGGGGGTTATAGTGATGTGTCTGTGTGGTGGGGGGTTATAGTGATGTGTCTGTGTGGTGGGGGGTATTATAGTGATGTGTCTGTGTGGTGGGTATTATAGTGATGTGTCTGTGTGGTGGGGGGCTATAGTGATGTGTCTGTGTGGTGGGGGTTATAGTGATGTGTCTGTGTGGTGGGGGGTTATAGTGATGTGTCTGTGTGGTGGGGTTTATAGTGATGTGTCTGTGTGGTGGGGGGGTATTATAGTGATGTGTCTGTGTGGTGGGGGGTTATAGTGATGTGTCTGTGTGGTGGGGGGCATTATAGTGATGTGTCTGTGTGGTGGGGGGGCTTATAAAGATGTGTCTGTGTGGTGGGGGGCTATAGTGATGTGTCTGTGTGGTGGGGGGGTATTATAGTGATGTGTCTGTGTGGTGGGGGTATTATAGTGATGTGTCTGTGTGGTGGGGTATTATAGTGATGTGTCTGTGTGGTGGGGGGTATTATAGTGATGTGTCTGTTGGGGGTATTATAGTGATGTGTCTGTGTGGGGGGGGCTTATAGTGATGTGTCTGTGTGGTGGGGGGGGGTATTATAGTGATGTGTCTGTGGGGGGGTATTATAGTGATGTGTCTGTGTGGTGGGGGTATTATAGTGATGTGTCTGTGTGGTGGGGGGTTATAGTGATGTGTCTGTGTGGTGGGGGTATTATAGTGATGTGTCTGTGTGGTGGGGGGTATTATAGTGATGTGTCTGTGTGGTGGGGGGTATTATAGTGATGTGTCTGTGTGGTGGGGGGTTATAGTGATGTGTCTGTGGGTGGGGGAGGTTATAGTGATGTGTCTGTGTGTGTGGGGGGTATTATAGTGATGTGTCTGTGTGGGGGGGGATTATAGTGATGTGTCTGTGTGGTGGGGGGGTATTATAGTGATGTGTCTGTGTGGGGGCATTATAGTGATGTGTCTGTGTGGTGGGGGTATTATAGTGATGTGTCTGTGGGGGGCATTATAGGATGTATCTGTTTGGGGGGGTTATAGTGATGTGTCTGTGTGGTGGGGGGTTATAGTAGTGTCTGTGTGGGGGGGGTTATAGTGATGTGTCTGTGGTGGGGGGGTATTATAGTGATGTGTCTGTGGTGGGGGGTATTATAGTGATGTGTCTGTGTGGTGGGGGGGTTATAGTGATGTGTCTGTGTGGTGGGGGCATATAGTGATGTGTCTGTGTGGTGGTGGGGTATATAGTGATGTGTCTGTGTGGTGGGGGGATTATAGTGATGTGTCTGTGTGGTGGGGGTTATATAGTGATGTGTCTGTGTGGTGGGGTTATAGTGATGTGTCTGTGTGGTAGGAGGGTTATAGTGATGTGTCTGTGTGTGGTGGGGGTATTATAGTGATGTGTCTGTGTGGTGGGGGTATTATAGTGATGTGTCTGTGTGGGGGGGTATTATAGTGATGTGTCTGTGTGGTGGGGGGCTATAGTGATGTGTCTGTGGTGGGGGGTATTATAGTGATGTGTCTGTGTGGTGGGGTATTATAGTGATGTGTCTGTGTGGGGGTATTATAGTGATGTGTCTGTGGGTGGCATTATAGTGATGTCTGTGTGGTGGGGGGTTTATAGTGATGTGTCTGTGTGGTGGGTATTATAGTGATGTGTCTGTGTGGTGGGGGTTATAGTGATGTGTCTGTGTGGTGGGGGGTTATAGTGATGTGTCTGTGTGGTGGGGGTTATAGTGATGTGTCTGTGTGGTGGGGGGTTATAGTGATGTGTCTGTGTGGTGGGGGTATAGTGATGTGTCTGTGTGGTGGGGGGTTATAGTGATGTGTCTGTGTGGTGGGGGGTTATAGTGATGTGTCTGTGTGGTGGGGGCATTATAGTGATGTGTCTGTGTGGTGGGGTGATGTGTCTGTGTGGTGGGGTGATGTGTCTGTGTGGTGGGGGGGTATTATAGTGATGTGTCTGTGTGGGGGGGTATTATAGTGATGTGTCTGTGTGGTGGGGGTATTATAGTGATGTGTCTGTGTGGTGGGGGTATTATAGTGATGTGTCTGTGTGGTGGGGGTATATAGATGTGTCTGTGTGGTGGGGGGTTATAGTGATGTGTCTGTGTGGTGGGGGTATTATAGTGATGTGTCTGTGTGGGGGGGTTATAGTGATGTGTCTGTGTGGTGGTGGTATTATAGTGATGTGTCTGTGTGGTGGGGGTATTATAGTGATGTGTCTGTGTGGTGGGGGTATTATAGTGATGTGTCTGTGTGGTGGATGGTGTGTATTATAGTGATGTGTCTGTGTGTGGGGGTATTATAGTGATGTGTCTGTGTGGTGGGGGGCTTATAGTGATGTGTCTGTGTGGTGGGGGGTTATAGTGATGTGTCTGTGTGGTGGGGGCATTATAGTGATGTGTCTGTGTGGTGGGGGTATTATAGTGATGTGTCTGTGTGGTGGGGTATTATAGTGATGTGTCTGTGTGGGGGGTGATGTCTGTGTCTGGTGGGGGGTATTATAGTGATGTGTCTGTGTGGGGGGGGCATTATAGTGATGTGTCTGTGTGGGGGGGGGTTTATAGTGATGTGTCTGTGTGGTGGGGGGGGGTTATAGTGATGTGTCTGTGTGGTGGGGGGCATTATAGTGATGTGTCTGTGTGGTGAGGGGGGGGCATTATAGTGATGTGTCTGTGTGGTGGGGGTATTATAGTGATGTGTCTGTGTGGGGGGGTTATAGTGATGTGTCTGTGTGGTGGGGGGTTATAGTGATGTGTCTGTGTGGTGGGGGGATTATAGTGATGTGTCTGTGGTGGGGGCATTATAGTGATGTGTCTGTGTGGTGGGGGTATTATAGTGATGTGTCTGTGTGGTGGGGGGTATTATAGTGATGTGTCTGTGTGGTGGGGGGTATTATAGTGATGTGTCTGTGTGGTGGGGGGATATAGTGATGTGTCTGTGTGGTGGGGGTATTATAGTGATGTGTCTGTGTGGTGGGGTGTATTATAGTGATGTGTCTGTGTGGTGGGGGTATTATAGTGATGTCTGTGTGGTGGGGGCATTATAGTGATGTGTCTGTGTGGTGGGGCATTATAGTGATGTGTCTGTGGTGGGGGGCATTATAGGATGCATCTGTGGGGGCATTATATGTGTGGTGGGG
This sequence comes from Oncorhynchus nerka, assembly GCF_034236695.1. NCBI lineage: Eukaryota > Metazoa > Chordata > Actinopteri > Salmoniformes > Salmonidae > Oncorhynchus > Oncorhynchus nerka. The sequence goes on along the minus strand of NC_088401.1, from coordinate 82,066,273 downwards.
GTATTATAGTGATGTGTCTGTGTGGTGGGGGTATTATAGTGATGTGTCTGTGTGGTGGGGGTTTATAGTGATGTGTCTGTGTGGTGGGGGGTTATAGTGATGTGTCTGTGTGGTGGTGGGGGTTATAGTGATGTGTCTGTGTGGTGGGGGGAGTATTATAGTGATGTGTCTGTGTGGTGGGGGCATATAGTGATGTGTCTGTGGTGGGGGGCATTATAGTGATGTGTCTGTGTGGTGGGGGTTATAGTGATGTGTCTGTGTGGTGGGGTTATAGTGATGTGTCTGTGGGGGGGTATTATAGTGATGTGTCTGTGTGGTGGGGGGGTGATGTGTCTGTGTGGTGGGGGGTTATAGTGATGTGTCTGTGTGGTGGGGGCATTATAGTGATGTGTCTGTGGTGGGGGGTATTATAGTGATGTGTCTGTGTGGTGGGGTATTATAGTGATGTGTCTGTGTGGTGGGGCATTATAGTGATGTGTCTGTGTGGTGGGGGGCATATAGTGATGTGTCTGTGTGGTGGGGGGTATTATAGTGATGTGTCTGTGTGGTGGGGGTATTATAGTGATGTGTCTGTGTGGTGGGGGGTTATAGTGATGTGTCTGTGTGTCCAGTGGTGGGGGGGTTATAGTGATGTGTCTGTGTGGTGGGGGGCATTATAGTGATGTGTCTGTGTGGTGGGGTATTATAGTGATGTGTCTGTGTGGTGGGGGTATATAGTGATGTGTCTGTGTGGTGGGGGTATTATAGTGATGTGTCCAGTGTGGTGGGGGTATTATAGTGATGTGTCTGTGTGGTGGGGGCATTATAGTGATGTGTCTGTGTGGGGGGAGTTATAGTGGTGTCTGTGTGGTGGGGGTTATAGTGATGTGTCTGTGTGGTGGGGGGTATATAGTGATGTGTCTGTGTGGTGGGGGGGTGTATAGTGATGTGTCTGTGTGGTGGGGGGCTATAGTGATGTGTCTGTGGGTGGGGGGTATTATAGTGATGTGTCTGTGTGGTGGGGGTATTATAGTGATGTGTCTGTGTGGTGGGGTATTATAGTGATGTGTCTGTGTGGTGGGGTTATAGTGATGTGTCTGTGTGGGGGGGTTATAGTGATGTGTCTGTGTGGTGGGGGTTATATGATGTGTCTGTGGGGGGTATAGTGATGTGTCTGTGTGGTGGGGTATTATAGTGATGTGTCTGTGTGGTAGGGGTATTATAGTGATGTGTCTGTGTGGTGGGGGTATAGTGATGTGTCTGTGTGGTGGGGGGTGTGATGTGTCTGTGTGGTGGGGGGTATTATAGTGATGTGTCTGTGTGGGGGGTTATAGTGATGTGTCTGTGTGGTGGGGTATTATAGTGATGTGTCTGTGTGGTGGGGGTATTATAGTGATGTGTCTGTGTGGTGGGGGTATTATAGTGATGTGTCTGTGTGGTGGGTATTATAGTGATGTGTCTGTGTGGTGGGGGGTATTATAGTGATGTGTCTGTGTGGTGGGGGGGTATTATAGTGATGTGTCTGTGTGGTGGGGGGGCTATAGTGATGTGTCTGTGTGGTGGGGGGTATTATAGTGATGTGTCTGTGTGGTGGGGGTATTATAGTGATGTGTCTGTGTGGGGGGGGTATTATAGTGATGTGTCTGTGTGGTGGGGGTATTATAGTGATGTGTCTGTGTGGTGGGGGGATTATAGTGATGTGTCTGTGTGGTGGGGGTATTATAGTGATGTGTCTGTGTGGTGGGGGGTTATAGTGATGTGTCTGTGTGGTGGGGGGCATTATAGTGATGTGTCTGTGGTGGGGGTATTATAGTGATGTGTCTGTGTGGTGGGGCATTATAGTGATGGGTATTATAGTGATGTCTGTGTGGTGGGGGTATTATAGTGATGTGTCTGTGTGGGGGGTATTATAGTGATGTGTCTGTGTGGTGGGGGGCATTATAGTGATGTGTCTGTAGGTGGGGGGTATTATGTGATGTGTCTGTGTGGTGGGGGTATTATAGTGATGTGTCTGTGTGGTGGGGGGTGATGTGTCTGTGGTGGGGGGTTATAGTGATGTGTCTGTGTGGGGGGGTTATAGTGATGTGTCTGTGGTGGTGGGGGGTTATAGTGATGTGTCTGTGTGGTGGGGTATGTATATTATAGTGATGTGTCTGTGTGGTGGGGGGGTATTATAGTGATGTGTCTGTGTGGTGGGGGGTATTATAGTGATGTGTCTGTGTGGTGGGGTATTATAGTGATGTGTCTGTGTGGGGGGGTATTATAGTGATGTGTCTGTGTGGTGGGGGTATTATAGTGATGTGTCTGTGTGGTGGGGGGGGTTATAGTGATGTGTCTGTGGTGGGGTATTATAGTGATGTGTCTGTGTGGGGGGGGTTATAGTGATGTGTCTGTGTGGTGGGGGTATTATAGTGATGTGTCTGTGTGGTGGGGGGATTATAGTGATGTGTCTGTGTGGGGGGTATTATAGTGATGTGTCTGTGTGGTGGGGGGGGTATTATAGTGATGTGTCTGTGTGGGGGGGGGATGTTGTGGTTGGGGGTATTATAGTGATGTGTCTGTGTGGTGGGGGTGATGTGTCTGTGTGGTGAAATATAGTGATGTGTCTGTGTGGGGGGTATTATAGTGATGTGTCTGTGGTGGGGGGGTATTATAGTGATGTGTCTGTGTGGTGGGGGGTATTATAGTGATGTGTCTGTGTGGTGGGGGGTTATAGTGATGTGTCTGTGTGGTGGGGGGTTATAGTGATGTGTCTGTGTGGTGGGGGGTTATAGTGATGTGTCTGTGTGGTGGGGGTATTATAGTGATGTGTCTGTGTGGTGGGGTATTATAGTGATGTGTCTGTGGGGGGGGCATATAGTGATGTGTCTGTGTGGTGGGGGGTTATAGTGATGTGTCTGTGTGGTGGGGGATTATAGTGGTGGGGGTATTATAGTGATGTGTCTGTGTGGTGGGGGGGTTATAGTGATGTGTCTGTGTGGTGGGGGGTATTATAGTGATGTGTCTGTGTGGTGGGGGAGCTTATAGTGATGTGTCTGTGTGTGGGGGGTTATAGTGATGTGTCTGTGTGGTGGGGGGTATTATAGTGATGTGTCTGTGTGGTGGGGGGTTATAGTGATGTGTCTGGTGGGGGGCTGTGATGGTGGGGGGGGGCATATATATAGTGATGTGTCTGTGTGGTGGGGGGGTTATAGTGATGTGGCTGTGTGGTGGGGGGGGCATAGTGATGTGTCTGTGTGGTGGGGGTTATAGTGATGTGTCTGTGTGGTGGGGGTATTATAGTGATGTGTCTGTGTGGTGGGGGTATTATAGTGATGTGTCTGTGTGGTGGGGGGTTATAGTGATGTGTCTGTGTGGTGGGGGGGTTATAGTGATGTGTCTGTGTGGTGGGGGGTATTATAGTGATGTGTCTGTGTGGTGGGGGGTATTATAGTGATGTGTCTGTGTGGTGGGGGGATTATAGTGATGTGTCTGTGTGGTGGGGGGGTTATAGTGATGTGTCTGTGTGGTGGGGGAGGCATTATAGGATGTGTCTGTTATAGTGATGTGTCTGTGTGGGGGGGGTATTATAGTGATGTGTCTGTGTGGTGGGGGGTGATGTGTCTGTGTGGTGGGGGGCATTATAGTGATGTGTCTGTGGGGGGCATTATAGTGATGTGTCTGTGTGGGGGGGCATTATAGTGATGTGTCTGTGTGGGGGGCATTATAGTGATGTGTCTGTTTGGGGGGGGCATTATAGTGATGTGTCTGTTGGGGGGGGGGCATTATAGTGATGTGTCTGTGGTGGGGGCATTATAGTGATGTGTCTGTGTGGTGGGGGGGGCATTATAGTGATGTGTCTGTGTGGTGGGGTATTATAGTGATGTGTCTGTGTGGTGGGGGGTTATAGTGATGTGTCTGTGGGGGGCATGGATGGTCCGGGGGGGGGTATAGTGATGTGTCTGTGTGTGGGGGGTTATAGTGATGTGTCTGTGTGGTGGGGGGTTATTAGTGATGTGTCTGTGTGGTGGGGGGTTATAGTGATGTGTCTGTGTGGTGGGGGGTATTATAGTGATGTGTCTGTGTGGTGGGGGGTATTATAGTGATGTGTCTGTGTGGTGGGGGGGTTATAGTGATGTGTCTGTGTGGTGGGGGGGTAGTGATGTGTCTGTGTGGTGGGGGGTTATAGTGATGTGTCTGTGTGGTGGGGGGGGGTTTATAGTGATGTGTCTGTGTGGTGGGGGGTTATAGTGATGGTCTGGGGGGGGGGGCATTATAGTGATGTGTCTGTGTGGTGGGGGGTATTATAGTGATGTGTCTGTGTGGTGGGGGGGGGTATTATAGTGATTATAGTGATGTGTCTGTGTGGGGGGGGGTGGGGTCCGGTATTATAGTGATGTGTCTGTGTGGGGGGGGCATTATAGTGATGTGTCTGTGGGGGGGGGTATTATAGTGATGTGTCCGTGGGGGGGTATATAGTGATGTGTCTGTGTGGTGGGGGGTTATAGTGATGTGTCTGTGTGGTGGGGGGTATTATAGTGATGTGTCTGTGTGGGGGGGGGATTATAGTGATGTGTCTGTGTGGTGGGGGGCATTATAGTGATGTGTCTGTGTGGTGGGGGGGTTATAGTGATGTGTCTGTGTGGTGGGGGGGTTATAGTGATGTGTCTGTGTGGTGGGGGGTATTATAGTGATGTGTCTGTGTGGTGGGGGGTTATAGTGATGTGTCTGTGGTGGGGGGGTTATAGTGATGTGTCTGTGGGGGGTATTATAGTGATGTGTCTGTGTGTGGTGGGGGGTATTATAGTGATGTGTCTGTGTGGTGGGGGGGGTATATAGTGATGTGTCTGTGTGGGGGGGTATTATAGTATGTATTATAGTGATGTGTCTGTGTGGTGGGGGGCATTATAGTGATGTGTCTGTGGGTGGGGGTATTATAGTGATGTGTCTGTGTGGGGGGTATTATAGTGATGTGTCTGTGTGGTGGGGGGTATTATAGTGATGTGTCTGTGTGGGGGGTATTATAGTGATGTGTCTGTGGGGGGGGTTATAGTGATGTGTCTGTGTGTGGTGGGGGATATTATGTGGTGTCTGGGGGGGGGGTTATAGTGATGTGTCTGTGTGGTGGGGGTATTATAGTGATGTGTCTGTGTGGTGGGGGGGTTATAGTGATGTGTCTGTGTGGTGGGGGTATTATAGTGATGTGTCTGTGTGGTGGGGGGTATTATAGTGATGTGTCTGTGTGGGGGGGGGTTATAGTGATGTGTCTGTGTGGTGGGGGGCTTATAGTGATGTGTCTGTGTGGTGGGGGGGATTATAGTGATGTGTCTGTGTGGGGGGTATTATAGTGATGTGTCTGTGTGGTCCAGGGGGGTTATAGTGATGTGTCTGTGTGGTGGGGGTTATAGTGATGTGTCTGTGTGGGGGGGCATTATAGTGATGTGTCTGTGTGGTGGGGGGGTATTATAAAGGATGGGTGGGGTATTATAGTATGTATGATAGTGATGTGTCTGTGTGATGGTCTGGGGTGGGGGGTGGTTATAGTGATGTGTCTGTGTGGTGGGGGGCATTATAGTGATGTGTCTGTGATGTGTCTGTGTGGTGGGGGGTATTATAGTGATGTGTCTGTGGGGGGGGGTCATTATAGTGATGTGTCTGTGTGGTGGGGGGGTTATAGTGATGTGTCTGTGGTGGGGGGTTATAGTGATGTGTCTGTGTGGGGGGGGGCATTATAGTGATGTGTCTGTGTTATAAAGGATGGTCTGTTATAGTGATGTGTCTGTGGTGGGGGGTATTATAGTGATGTGTCTGTGTGGGGGGGGCATTATAGTGATGTGTCTGTGTGGGGGGGGGTGATGTGTCTGTGGGTGGGGGGGCATTATAGTGATGTGTCTGTTTGGGGGTATTATAGTGATGTATAGTGATGTAGTCTGTGTCTGTGTGGTGGGGGGGTTATAGTGATGTGTCTGTGGTGGGGGGGGGTTATAGTGATGTGTCTGTGTGGGGGGCATTATAGGTGGGTGGTGGGGGGTATATAGTGATGTGTCTGTGTGGTGGGGGTTATAGTGATGTCTGTGTGGTGGGGGTTAGTAGTGATGTGTCTGTGTGGTGGGGGGTATTATAGTGATGTGTCTGTGTGGTGGTGGGGGGGCATTATAGTGATGTGTCTGTGTGGTGGGGGGTTATAGTGATGTGTCTGTGGTGGGGGGTATTATAGTGATGTGTCTGTGTGGGGGGTATTATAGTGATGTGTCTGTGGTGGGGGGTATTATAGTGATGTGTCTGTGTGGTGGGGGGGTATTATAGTGATGTGTCTGTGTGGTGGGGGGTTATAGTGATGTGTCTGTGTGGTGGGGGGTATTATAGTGATGTGTCTGTGTGGTGGGGGGTATTATAGTGATGTGTCTGTGTGGGTGGGTCTGTGGGGGGATATTATAGTGATGTGTCTGTGGGGGGGGTATTATAGTGATGTGTCCAGTATGTGATGTGTCTGGTAGGGGGCATTATAGGTGGGGGGGGGGCATTATAGTGATGTGTCTGTGGTGGGGGGGTATTATAGTGATGTGTCTGTGGTGGTGGGGGTGTATTATAGTGATGTGTCTGTGGGGGGGTATTATAGTGATGTGTCTGTGTGGGGGGGGGCATTATAGTGATGTGTCTGTGTGGTGGGGGGTATTATAGTGATGTGTCTGTGTGGGGGGGGGATTATAGTGATGTGTCTGTGTGGTGGGGGGTTATAGTGATGTGTGTGTGGGGGGTATGTGGTGGTGGTGGGGGGGTTATAGTGATGTGTCTGTGTGGTGGGGGGCATATAGTGATGTGTCTGTGTGGTGGGGGGTATTATAGTGATGTGTCTGTGTGGTGGGGGGGTATATAGTGATGTGTCTGTGTGGGGGGGGTTATAGTGATGTGTCTGTGTGGTGGGGGGATTATAGTGATGTGTCTGTGTGGGGGGGGTATTATAGTGATGTGTCTGTGTGGGGGGGGTATTATAGTGATGTGTCTGTGTGGTGGGGGGGCATTATAGTGATGTGTCTGTGTGGTGGGGGGCATTATAGTGATGTGTCTGTGTGGTGGGGGGTTATAGTGATGTGTCTGTGTGGTGGGGGGGGTATTATAGTGATGTGTCTGTGTGGTGTCCAGGGGGGGGGCATTATAGTGATGTGTGTCTGTGTGGGGGGGTATTATAGTGATGTGTCTGTGTGGTGGGGGGGTATTATAGTGATGTGTCTGTGTGGGGGGGTATTATAGTGATGTGTCTGTGGTGGGGGGTTATAGTGATGTGTCTGTGTGGTGGGGGGTATTATAGTGATGTGTCTGTGTGGTGGGGGGTATTATAGTGATGTGTCTGTGTGGGGGGGGGGTTATAGTGATGTGTCTGTGGGGTGGTGGTGGGGGGGTTATAGTGATGTGTCTGTGTGGTGGGGGTATTATAGTGATGTGTCTGTGTGGTGGGGGTTTATAGTGATGTGTCTGTGTGGTGGGGGGTATTATAGTGATGTGTCTGTGTGGTGGGGGTTATAGTGATGTGTCTGTGTGGTGGGGGGGTATTATAGTGATGGTGGGGGGATATTATAGTGATGTGTCTGTGTGGTGGGGGGTTATAGTGATGTGTCTGTGTGGTGGGGGTATTATAGTGATGTGTCTGTGTGGTGGGGGGTTATAGTGATGTGTCTGTGTGGTGGGGGGTATTATAGTGATGTGTCTGTGTGGTGGGGGGTAATATAGTGATGTGTCTGTGGTGGGGGTATTATAGTGATGTGTCTGTGTGGTGGGGGGTATTATAGTGATGTGTCTGTGTGGTGGGGGCATATAGTGATGTGTCTGTGTGGTGGGGGGGGGGGTTATAGTGATGTGTCTGTGGTGGGGGTTATAGGATGTGTCCGTGGGTATTAGTGATGTGTCTGTGTGGGGGTATATATAGTGATGTGTCTGTGTGGTGGGGGGGTTATAGTGATGTGTCTGTGTGGTGGGGGTATTATAGTGATGTGTCTGTGTGGTGGGGGGCATTATAGTGATGCATATAGTGATGTGTCTGTGTGGTGGGGGGAGGTTATAGTGATGTGTCTGTGTGGGGGGGGGTATTATAGTGATGTGTCTGTGTGGTGGGGGGGTATATAGTGATGTGTCTGTGGTGGGGGGTATTATAGTGATGTGTCTGTGTGGTGGGGGAGTTATAGTGATGTGTCTGTGTGGTGGGGGGTATTATAGTGATGTGTCTGTGTGGGGGGGGTTATAGTGATGTGTCTGTGTGGGGGGCATTGATGGTCTGGTATTATAGTGATGTGTCTGTGTGGTGGGGGGTATTATAGTGATGTGTCTGTGTGGTGGGGGGTATTATAGTGATGTGTCTGTGTGGTGGGGGGTTTATAGTGATGTGTCTGTGTGGTGGGGGGTATTATAGTGATGTGTCTGTGTGGGGGGGGGTATTATAGTGATGTGTCTGTGTGGTGGGGGGCATTATAGTGATGTGTCTGTGTGGTGGGGGGCATTATAGTGATGTGTCTGTGTGGTGGGGGGATGTTATAGTGATGTGTCTGTGTGGGGGTATTATAGTGATGTGTGGGGGGGCATTATAGTGATGTGTCTGTGTGGTGGGGCGGGGGGGTAGTGATGTGTCTGTGTGGTGGGGGTATTATAGTGATGTGTCTGTGGTGGGGGTATTATAGTGATGTGTCTGTGTGGTGGGGGGGTTATAGTGATGTGTCTGTGTGGTGGGGGGCATTATAGTGATGTGTCTGTGTGGTGGGGGTATTATAGTGATGTGTCTGTGTGGTGGGGGGGGTTATAGTGATGTGTCTGTGTGGTGGTGGGGTATTATAGTGATGTGTCTGTGGTGGGGGGTATTATAGTGATGTGTCTGTGGTGGGGGGCATTATAGTGATGTGTCTGTGTGGTGGGGGTATTATAGTGATGTGTCCAGTGGGGGGGGGTATTATAGTGATGTGTCCGTGTGGTGGGGGGTATTATAGTGATGTGTCTGTGTGGGGGGGAGTTATAGTGATGTGTCTGTGTGGTGGGGGGTTATAGTGATGTGTCTGTGTGGTGGGGGGGTTATAGTGATGTGTCTGTGTGGTGGGGGGGGATTATAGTGATGTGTCTGTGTGGTGGGGGGCATTATAGTGATGTGTCTGTGTGGTGGGGGGGCTATTATAGTGATGTGTCTGTGTGGTGGGGATTATAGTGATGTGTCTGTGTGGTGGGGGGCATTATAGTGATGTGTCTGTGTGGGGGGGTTATAGTGATGTGTCTGTGTGGTGGGGGGTATTATAGTGATGTGTCTGTGTGGTGGGGGTTATAGTGATGTGTCTGTGTGGTGGGGGTATTATAGTGATGTGTCTGTGTGGTGGGGGGTATTATAGTGATGTGTCTGTGTGGTGGGGGTTATAGTGATGTGTCTGTGTGGTGGGGTAGTTATAGTGATGTGTCTGTGTTATAGTGATGTGTCTGTGTGGTGGGGGGTATTATAGTGATGTGTCTGTGTGGTGGGGTGGATGTGTCTGTCTGTGTGGTGGGGGGTATTATAGTGATGTGTCTGTGTGGTGGGGGTTATAGTGATGTGTCTGTGTGGTGGGGGGTGATGTGTCTGTGTGGTGGGGGGCATTATAGTGATGTGTCTGTGTGGTGGGGGCATTATAGTGATGTGTCTGTGTGGTGGGGGGTATTATAGTGATGTGTCTGTGTGGGGGGGGGTATTATAGTGATGTGTCTGTGTGGTGGGGGTATTATAGTGATGTGTCTGTGTGGTGGGGGGGAGTTATAGTGTGTCTGTGTGGGGGGGGTATTATAGTGATGTGTCTGTGTGGTGGGGGGTTATAGTGATGTGTCTGTGTGGTGGGGGGTATGTATAGTGATGTGTCTGTGTGGTGGGGGGGGGGGGGTATTATAGTGATGTGTCTGTGTGGTGGGGGGTATTATAGTGATGTGTCTGTGTGGTGGGGGTATTATAGTGATGTGTCTGTGTGGTGGGGGGGGGTTATAGTGATGTGTCTGTGTGGTGGGGGTTATAGTGATGTGTCTGTGTGGTGGGGGGTATTATAGTGATGTGTCTGTGTGGTGGGGGGGGGGTATGTGTCTGTGTGGTGGGGGCATTATAGTGATGTGTCTGTGTGGTGGGGGTATTATAGTGATGTGTCTGTGTGGGGGGGTTATTATAGTGATGTGTCTGTGTGGTGGGGGGGGTGATGTGTCTGTGTGGGGGGGGGTATTATAGTGATGTGTCTGTGTGGTGGGGGGGTATTATAGTGATGTGTCTGTGTGGTGGGGGGCATTATAGTGATGTGTCTGTGTGGGGGGCTTATAGTGATGTGTCTGTGGGGGGGGGTTATAGTGATGTGTCTGTGGGGGGTATTATAGGATGTGTCTGTGGGGGGGGGTATTATAGTGATGTGTCTGTGTGGTGGGGGGGATTATAGTGATGTGTCTGTGGGGGGTATTATAGTGATGTGTCTGTGTGGTGGGGGGGGTATAGTGATGTGTCTGTGTGGTGGGGGGTATTATAGTGATGTGTCTGTGTGGGGGGGGGTATTATAGTGATGTGTCTGTGTGGTGGGGGGTATTATAGTGATGTGTCTGTGTGGTGGGGGGAGGTTATAGTGATGTGTCTGTGTGGTGGGGGGTAATATAGTGATGTGTCTGTGTGGTGGGGGGGATATTATAGTGATGTGTCTGTGTGGTGGGGGGGTATTATAGTGATGTGTCTGTGTGGTGGGGGGGTTATAGTGATGTGTCTGTGTGGTGGGGGGTATTATAGTGATGTGTCTGTGTGGTGGGGGGTTATAGTGATGTGTCTGTGTGGTGGGGGGTATTATAGTGATGTGTCTGTGTGGTGGGGGTATTATAGTGATGTGTCTGTGTGGTGGGGGGGTATTATAGTGATGTGTCTGTGTGGTGGGGGGCATTATAGTGATGTGTCTGTGTGGTGGGGGGTATTATAGTGATGTGTCTGTGTGGTGGGGGGTATTATAGTGATGTGTCTGTGTGGGGGGTATTATAGTGATGTGTCTGTGTGGTGGGGGGTATTATAGTGATGTATCTGTTTGGGGGGGGCATTATAGTGATGTGTCTGTGGGGGGGGGTATTATAGTGATGTGTCTGTGTGGTGGGGGGTTATAGTGATGTGTCTGTGTGGTGGGGGGTTTATAGTGATGTGTCTGTGTGGTGGGGGGGTTATAGTGATGTGTCTGTGTGGTGGGGGGCATTATAGTGATGTGTCTGTGTGGTGGGGGTATTATAGTGATGTGTCTGTGTGGTGGGGTATTATAGTGATGTGTCTGTGTGGTGGGGGGGGTTATAGTGATGTGTCTGTGTGGTGGGGGGGGTATTATAGTGATGTGTCTGTGTGGTGGGGGGGGTTATAGTGATGTGTCTGTGTGGTGGGGGGTCTGGGGTTATAGTGATGTGTCTGTGTGGTGGTGGGGGGTTATAGTGATGTGTCTGTGTGGTGGGGGTGTGTCTGTGTGGTGGGGGGGCATTATAGTGATGTGTCTGTGTGGTGGGGGTATTATAGTGATGTGTCTGTGTGGTGGGGGGTTTATAGTGATGTGTCTGTGTGGTGGGGGGTATTATAGTGATGTGTCTGTGTGGTGGGGGGTATTATAGTGATGTGTCTGTGTGGTGGGGGGCATTTATAGTGATGTGTCTGTGTGGTGGGGGGAGTTATAGTGATGTGTCTGTGTGGTGGGGGGTTATAGTGATGTGTCTGTGTGGTGGGGGGGTTATAGTGATGTGTCTGTGTGGTGGGGGGGGTTATAGTGATGTGTCTGTGTGGTGGGGGGGTATTATAGTGATGTGTCTGTGTGGTGGGGGGTATTATAGTGATGTGTCTGTGTGGTGGGGGGGCTATTATAGTGATGTGTCTGTGTGGTGGGGGGTATTATAGTGATGTGTCTGTGTGGTGGGGGGGGTATTATAGTGATGTGTCTGTGTGGTGGGGGGTATTATAGTGATGTGTCTGTGTGGTGGGGGGTATTATAGTGATGTGTCTGTGGGTGGGGGGTATTATAGTGATGTGTCTGTGGTGGGGGGGTATATAGTGATGTGTCTGTGTGGTGGGGGGGGTTTATAGTGATGTGTCTGTGTGGTGGGGGGTTATAGTGATGTGTCTGTGTGGTGGGGGTTATAGTGATGTGTCTGTGTGGTGGGGGGGTTATAGTGATGTGTCTGTGTGGTGGGGGGTATTATAGTGATGTGTCTGTGTGGGGGGATGGGGGGGGGTTATAGTGATGTGTCTGTGTGGTGGGGGGATGTTATAGTGATGTGTCTGTGTGGTGGGGGGTTATAGTGATGTGTCTGTGTGGTGGGGGGTTATAGTGATGTGTCTGTGTGGTGGGGGGGTTATAGTGATGTGTCTGTGTGGTGGGGGAGTTATAGTGATGTGTCTGTGTGGTGGGGGGGGGAGCTATTATAGTGATGTGTCTGTGTGGTGGGGGGTTATATAGTGATGTGTCTGTGTGGTGGGGGGATTATAGTGATGTGTCTGTGGTGGTGGGGGTTATAGTGATGTGTCTGTGTGGTGGGGGGTATTATAGTGATGTGTCTGTGTGGTGGGGGGTTATAGTGATGTGTCTGTGTGGTGGGGGTTTATAGTGATGTGTCTGTGTGGTGGGGGGGTATTATAGTGATGTGTCTGTGTGGTGGGGGGTATTATAGTGATGTGTCTGTGTGGTGGGGGGATTATAGTGATGTGTCTGTGTGGTGGGGGGTATTATAGTGATGTGTCTGTGTGGTGGGGGGAGTTATAGTGATGTGTCTGTGTGGTGGGGGGTTATAGTGATGTGTCTGTGTGGTGGGGGAGGTTTATAGCGATGTGTCTGTGTGGTGGGGGTAATATAGTGATGTGTCTGTGTGGTGGGGGGGGTATTATAGTGATGTGTCTGTGTGGTGGGGGGTATTATAGTGATGTGTCTGTGTGGTGGGGGGTATTATAGTGATGTGTCATGTGTGGTGGGGGGAGGGTATTATAGTGATGTGTCTGTGTGGTGGGGGTATTATAGTGATGTGTCTGTGTGGTGGGGGTATTATAGTGATGTGTCTGTGTGGTGGGGGGGTTATAGTGATGTGTCTGTGTGGTGGGGGGGTTATAGTGATGTGTCTGTGTGGTGGGGGGAGTTATAGTGATGTGTCTGTGTGGTGGGGGGAGGGGTGATGTGTCTGTGTGGTGGGGGGTATTATAGTGATGTGTCTGTGTGGTGGGGGGTTATAGTGATGTGTCTGTGTGGTGGGGGGTTATAGTGATGTGTCTGTGTGGTGGGGGGGGAGTTATAGTGATGTGTCTGTGTGGTGGGGGGGAGTTATAGTGATGTGTCTGTGTGGTGGGGGGGGTATTATAGTGATGTGTCTGTGTGGTGGGGGGAGTTATAGTGATGTGTCTGTGTGGTGGGGGGCATTATAGTGATGTGTCTGTGTGGTGGGGGGTTATAGTGATGTGTCTGTGTGGTGGGGGGTGGGTATTATAGTGATGTGTCTGTGTGGGGGGGGTATTATAGTGATGTGTCTGTGTGGTGGGGGGTATTATAGTGATGTGTCTGTGTGGTGGGGGTATTATAGTGATGTGTCTGTGTCAGGGGCAGAACGACAGATTGGTACCTGTCAGCTCGGGGCTTTGAACTTGCAACCTTCCGGTTACTAGTCCAACGCTCTAACCACTAGGCTACCCTGCCGCCCCAGGGATGTGTTGGGACGGGGGGGTATTATAGTGACCACTAGGCTACCCTGCCGCCCCAGGGATGTGTTGGGACGGGGGGTATTATAGTGACCACTAGGCTACCCTGCCGCCCCAGGGATGTGTTGGGACGGGGGGTATTATAGTGACCACTAGGCTACCCTGCCGCCCCCAGGGATGTGTTGGGACGGGGGGTATTATAGTGACCACTGGCTACCCTGCCGCCCCAGGGATGTGTTGGGACGGGGGGTATTATAGTGACCACTGGCTCCCTGCCGCCCCAGGGATGTGTTGGGACGGGGGGCATTATAGTGACCACTAGGCAACCCTGCCTGCCCCAGGGATGTGTTGGGGGGGTATTATATTGACCACTAGGCTACCCTGCCACCCCAGGGATGTGTTGGGACGGGGGGGTATTATAGTGACCACTAGGCTACCCTGCCGCCCCAGGGATGTGTTGGGACGGGGGGTTGCAATAGAGATTATATGGTTTATTATGTTTAATCAGACTCTTGCCCCATTGATTTCTTTTAGGCTGGATAATCCCTTCAAATATGGAAAATGTAGAATTGGTATTTGTTTTGCTTTATGTCATTAAGATGGACATGACCCCAACCCTCAACTTAGCTTCAGTCTTCAAGACTGGAGATCTGAGAAGGAGAAAGACAGAGGAGCAACCAACAACCTGTCTGTCTGAAGCTGGCTCTGAAACTCCAGTACCACCAACAACCTGTCTGTTTGAAGCTGGCTCTGAAGCCCAGTACCACCAACAACCTGTCTGTTTGAAGCTGGCTCTGAAACTCCAGTACCACGAACAACCTGTCTGTTTGAAGCTGGCTCTGAAACTCCAGTACCACTAACAACCTGTCTGTCTGAAGCTGGCTCTGAAACTCCAGTACCACCAACAACCTGTCTGTCTGAAGCTGGCTCTGAAACCCAGTACCACCAACAACCTGTCTGTCTGAAGCTGGCTCTGAAACCCAGTACCACCAACAACCTGTCTGTCTGAAGCTGGCTCTGAAACTCCAGTACCACCAACAACCTGTCTGTTTGAAGCTGGCTCTGAAACTCTAGTACCACCAACAACCTGTCTGTTGTTAGAGGGGACAGAGAGGAACTACAGTATCACCAACCTGTCTGTTGTTAGAGGAGACAGAGAGGAACTACAGTATCACCAACCTGTCTGTTGTTAGAGGAGACAGAGAGGAACTACAGTACCACCAACCTGTCTGTTGTTAGAGGGGACAGAGAGGAACTACAGTATCACCAACCTGTCTGTTGTTAGAGGAGACAGAGAGGAACTACAGTATCACCAACCTGTCTGTTGTTAGAGGATACAGAGAGGAACTACAGTATCACCAACCTGTCTGTTGTTAGAGGAGACAGAGAGGTTGTTAGAGGAGACAGAGAGGAACTACAGTATCACCAACCTGTCTGTTGTTAGAGGAGACAGAGAGGAACTACAGTATCACCAACCTGTCTGTTGTTAGAGGAGACAGAGAGGAACTACAGTATCACCAACCTGTCTGTTGTTAGAGGAGACAGAGAGGAACTACAGTATCACCAACCTGTCTGTTGTTAGAGGAGACAGAGAGGAACTACAGTATCACCAACCTGTCTGTTGTTACAGGAGACAGAGAGGAACTACAGTATCACCAACCTGTCTGTTGTTAGAGGAGACAGAGAGGGACTACAGTACCACCACCAACCTGTCTGTAGTTAGAGGAGACAGAGAGGAACTACAGTATCACCAACCTGTCTGTTGTTAGAGGAGACAGAGAGGAACTACAGTATCACCAACCTGTCTGTTGTTAGAGGAGACAGAGAGGAACTACAGTACCACCAACCTGTCTGTTGTTAGAGGAGACAGAGAGGAACTACAGTATCACCAACCTGTCTGTTGTTAGAGGAGACAGAGAGGAACTACAGTATCACCAACCTGTCTGTTGTTAGAGGATACAGAGAGGAACTACAGTACCACCAACCTGTCTGTTGTTAGAGGAGACAGGGAGGAACTACAGTATCACCAACCTGTCTGTTGTTAGAGGACACAGAGAGGAACTACAGTATCACCAACCTGTCTGTTGTTAGAGGAGACAGAGAGGAACTACAGTATCACCAACCTGTCTGTTGTTAGAGGAGACAGAGAGGAACTACAGTATCACCAACCTGTCTGTTGTTAGAGGACACAGAGAGGAACTACAGTACCACCAACCTGTCTGTTAGAGGAGACAGAGAGGAACTACAGTATCACCAACCTGTCTGTTGTTACAGGAGACAGAGAGGAACTCCAGTATCACCAACCTGTCTGTTGTTAGAGGAGACAGAGAGGAACTACAGTATCACCAACCTGTCTGTTGTTAGAGGAGACAGAGAGGAACTACAGTATCACCAACCTGTCTGTTGTTAGAAGGTTGTTACATAACCATGAGAGGAGGATTCACATTCAAAAGGTAATAATGACTATGTGTGGGCCGATGGCAAGTGAGAGGGAGAGAGAGAGGGGAGAATGAGGGAGAGGGAAGGAAAGAGAGACAGAGACAGAAAGAGACAGAGGGCGGGAGGGAGGGAGATTAATTTTTGCAGTTTTCATTTCATCTAAATGTGTCGGCAGCCGTTTTAGAAGAGAGGATGAGCGGAAGAGAGGAGATGCTCCTCTGCCCTGCAAGCCAATTCTCTCTCCTCCGTGAAAGGAAATGAGATGAATGTTCTCATAGCTACAGGGAGTTGGCATGACGTCAGTCCTCACCCTCTCTCTCTCTCGCTCTCCTGCCTCCCTCTTCTGTCTCTCTCTCCCTGTCTCTGTCTCTCTCTCTCTCCCTGTCTCTGTCTGTCTCTGTCTCTCTCTCTCTCCCTGTCTCTGTCTCTGTCTCTC